>NC_134404.1:16435899-16627710 GCF_038048845.1 Mixophyes fleayi | reverse complement strand
TAAAGGTAAGTAAAGAAACGGAGAGGCAAGGGGAGGAAAACAGAGATGGACAGTACTATAAAGAAAGGGGAGAGAAGAACAGAGGAGGGAAAAAAAGCAGAGAGCCACAGAGGAATTAAAAAAAAAGTGGGAAAGAGGAACAGAGGAGAAAAAAAAGGAGAGAGGAACAGAGGAGAAAAAAAAAGTGGGGAAAGAGGAACAGAGGAGGAAAAAAAAGTGGGAGAGAGGAACAAAGGAGGAAAAAAAGTGGGAAAGAGGACACAGAGGAGGGAAAAAAGTGGGAGAGAGGAACAGATGAGAAAAAAAGTAGGAAAGAGGAAGAGTGGAGGAAAAAATAGTGGGAAAGAGGAACAGAGGAGAAAAAAAAGTGGGAAAGAGGAACAGATGAGGAAAAAAAGTGGGAAAGAGGAACAGAGGAGAAAAAAAAGGAGAGAGGAACAGAGGAGAAAAAAATGTGGGAAAGAGGAACAGTGGAGGAAAAAAAGGAGAGAGGAACAGATGAGAAAAAAAAGTAGGAAAGAGGAAGAGTGGAGGAAAAAATAGTGGGAAAGAGGAACAGAGGAGGAAAAAAAGTGGGAAAGAGGAACAGTGGAGGAAAAAAAGGAGAGAGGAACAGAGGAGAAAAAAAGTTTTGGGGGCTATTGAATGTTGGGGTGAGTTTAGGGAGAATGAGGTCTATTTATTAAATGTGACTGAATTATTTAATGGCAGTGATGGTTGCAAGAAATAGGTACTGCTGGGGCTGTTTGCAGGAAGGTTTATTTATTAAATGTGAATAGTATTATTTTAATGTTGGGGCTGGAGGAAGGCCTAATTATTAATTGTGGGTGCTATTGATTTAACGCCGGGGCTGGCTGTAATTTCTAAATGTAGCCATTTTTTTTTCAAAATAGGTCCTTCAACATTCCTGGATCCGGACAAGCCACAACTAAAGAAACCAGCAGCCACAGGTGGAGAAAGTGAGAAGAACAGGTAGGAGAGAGCAGCACAGTGTGTGAAATGTTGTGATTCTAGTAGGGACAATACCAATTTTTGGTGAATGTTGTGCCCAATGTAAGGTGTAGGCCAAGACTGAACTGTTTGTGTACACACTGCATTGTTTGTATACTACACTGTGGTGGTAGATGTCCTGAAAGTCAGGAGTGCTTGAACATATGTGACGCTCCGGCGAATTGAGAGCCTAGTGGTTTTTATGTTAGCCACGCCCCAATGGCACGTTTGCCACGCCCCCAAATGCATGACCACACCTCCCAAAATTTTTGCACCGCCGTTTGGCTAGCCACGCCCCTGAATGTATGATCATACACCTAAATTGTTTTGCGCCGCCGTAAGGCGGCGCAAAAAAATTTTGGGGCTTACTTGAATATGAGGGGGGCCCCATGAATTTGTTGTACCGGGCCCTGAATTCTTCTTGGCAGCCCTGACCTTGGGTAGGGAGTGGCTGAGCAAGTAGTACAGCAGGCTGCTTAAACAGAGGGGATTTTGCAGATTAAACAAACTTTCATGAGCTGAGTAGAAAATAAGAGCAGATTCTAAACAGTGTTCTTGTGGTGTGAAGCTTGTAGCCAGGGTGAGGTGGAAAAATCAGGAGTAGAATATGAAGTTTCAGATGAATACTGACTGTTGTCCTTGTGTAGCTTTGGTAATAGGCAGAATGTTCTTCTCCCGGTATAATTCCGAATTATGCTATTTACATTTTGTTTTACACTTGTAACTATACACTTAGAACTATACACACTAACTTTGCAGCCATTCTATAATGAATATATATGGTTAACAAACACATGCGATCAGTGTTCTTCAATCAAGCCCTCAATAAACTCCCACAACAAACAGTAGCAATAAAGAAAGTTTAAACAAACAAACAAACAGAGAAAGGACAGCAAGCATAGCATTAGAAATAAAAATGCACTTTCTTAATTCAGTCCAAACACTGGTGCAATAAGGTTGAAGTAAATACCATTAAAATGCACTTTTTGACCATGAAGAGAGGATGTTGCTCAAGTATGATCTGAACCGTTGGACGGATATACACCGTGAAAAACAATATTGGTGGGAACCCAGATATGAGGCTGATAATTAAGATTGTCTTGTTTAGATGTCTTCACACTTCTATGAGAGTAACAGGATTCTGCCCTGGTGGTACTCTCAAGGTCACATCAACTGCATCTCCGAATTTCCTTCATTCTGCATACCCCTAATACACTGGGGTAAGCATCTCAGCAGCTGAATTCTTGCAGCATTACTCAAACGGTTAATAGTGAAAAGGGCAACACTTGACTCAAAATGTCATGACCTAAAATTTAAGCTAAGCCTCTCAGCCAGAGCTTCAGGGAACTCGAGTCACCTGGTAATGTAAATCCCCACAAAATGCCACTCAAATGTCGCAGAAAGTGTCAAATAGTGACTTACCTTCATAGGGCATTATAATTTCACCCCAATAGTATGATACACTTCAGACACACCCTGTAGGGTCATTAAGGTATTTACTCCATAAGAAATGCCTAGTCAAATACAGTACATGAAATGGATTATGCAGTAAACATATTGGCATGAATGTACATAGCAAAACATTCGAAAAACTCTCAGTCCTTTAAAGAACACATTAATAACAGCATGTCCATTACATGCAGCCTAAACCTTAAATATTACCATTATATATTACTAATCTGTAGAACAGATAAAACTTGTAACCATAAACAGCAACCATGTGTAAGATCTTATTAAAAGCAACATTTGTGATGGGTGATCAGAGAAATTCTTCACAAAGAGTCTAGGGGGTATATTTACTAAACTGCGGGTTTGGAAAAGTGGAGATGTTGCCTATAGCAACCAATCAGATTCTAGCTATCATTTTGTAGAATGTACTAAATAATGATAACTAGAATCTGAGTGGTTGCCATAGGCAACTTCTCCACTTTTTCAAAATCGGAGTTTAGTAAATATACCCCTAGAATGTGTTCAGAGTGACATAGCAAACCCCTTTAATTTGCAATAAGAATCCCTTAAAGCAATAACTTAAGAGGATTATATTTTACACTGGCTTCCTCATATTGACTCAACTATGGCCAGGATAATATTCCACCACCCACCATCACCCCCGGCTCACTCTTCATATCTTGGAAGTCCTGCATAGATATCGGAGACGAGCCACCCAATTTTTCTCCACATAGAAGCCCATCAGAACCTGTCACATCTTGGACTACAACTCCTTTCTGTGGGCTTGAAAATGCTAGATCCTTTTCTACATTGTAATGCCTAAAACCCAAATCAACAATCTCTCTTTCTTCTCCGGATTCCCCCAGTGTCCATTGAACTCTGGCTCTTCACTCTCTCCTTGAAAAATGGCTACTGCTGTTCTCTCTCTTGGATTGTAGCTGACAATAAACACCTGGCAATGTCTGGGTTCTACTTGGCTTAGTCCTCCAGTGTTGCTCTTGCAGTTGTGAAAACCGCCCGATGCTCCATTGATGGCCACTACCATCTCTTTGTCCTGGAGCCAATTAGTGCTTCATTTTCAAAACAGTGCTGATTCTTCTACCACTTCTGTTCTGCTTAGTTCCACATACACAGGACTTTCCAACAACCTCGTTTCTGCTTCTCTGATTGGGGCTACTGGCTCTACCCTTATATGAACTCTTATTTCTGACACCTCCACAGGTATCTTGGTTGAAATGTAGGAAGTCATCTCAACATCACTCCAATGGGTTATAGTTAAATGGGCAAAAAGGCTCAAACAAACATGATCCAAGCCTTAAAGTTAGTACTGCAAATTTAGCCCAGACACTTTTGGCTGTGGCCCCTGGATCCCTGAGTCACCTGGTTTTTAAACACCTGAGTTTTCTCACAATATGCTCCTCACTCACGCGTCACAGGGAATATCACTATCCCATGCTTATACTAAAGGGTCACTAAATGTATATGATTATTAAGGCTAAAGTATGACAATTAAATGTTACCTTTTTCTATACATCTAATTAGGACTAATTAGGGCAGCACGGTGGCTAAGTGGTTAGCATCTCTGCCTCACAACGCTGGGGTCATGAGTTCAATTCCCGACCATGGCTTTATCTGTGTGGAATTTGTATGTTCTCCCCGTGTTTGCGTGGGTTTCCTCCGGGTGCTCTGGTTTCCTCCTACACTCCAAAAACATACTAGTAGGTTAATTGGCTGCTATCAAAAATTGACCCTAGTCTCTCTCTCTGTCTGTGTGTATGTTAGAGAATTTAGGCTGTAAGCTCCAATGGAGCAGGGACTGATGTGAGTTCTCAGCGCTGCAGAATTAGTGGCGCTATATAAATAGATGATGATGATGATGATGATGATGACTAAGATTTACTCATATCCACAGTTTTCATTTTTCTTATTTTTAATTATTTGTTGAGCTTCTTAAATCTGTCCTGTTATTTCTATGACATTAATGAATCATTTATTTATTGACTATCATAGTATTAAAGTATTATATTTTATGATATTGTATTGAAGTGTATGTTATATATTGATTATATATGTTTTAGTAAAGTGTATCTTGCTTACAATATTGTATTGAAGTGTATGTAGGATTCTAATATAGTATTGTATTAACATGATTGTGGAAAGTTTAGACTTTTCCCCATTATGTATACTTTGCACTGCATGCTTTATATACAATAGATCATGTGTATTTCATATGAGTCTAGGTTTAAACTGTTGATGTGGGAAGTTATTTTGTTATCTATAGATGTATGAACCGGAAAATATTTGATAATAAAAAAATTTCTTGCATTGAAAAAATTATTTGCTATCCAGTTTATATTACAATAGACTAGGGCATTGATTATAGTGACAAAGCACAACAATATGTACCTTAAAAACAAATATATTTCCAAAATGACAGCCCCTTGCAATTAAAAATAATTGCTATTCTTCAAAAATATCAGGTGCTTTTAGAAATACATAGCAGAGAAGTGTCACACTGCTTAAATTAATGGAAATGATTGCAATAAAATTCAATCTCAGTGATTTACTTACTTGGAGATCGGTAGCCATATATCATGCAAATCTTATAGCAAGCAGTTCTATGTTTAATTTTAGCTCCATATAATCTCATGTCACAGTGCAGCCTGTCTCTTCCAGAATAAACACGTAAGAAGTACAGGGCTGGTTGGTTATAGAGAGTCACTGAGGAAATTACATGATACTGGAAAAGAAGCGATGGATTACATCATTTTCATTTTCTTATCACTTGCTTCTTGGATTTTGGTGATCATCGGATTATTTCTCAATACATTTATAGTGACAAAAAACTTAATTTGGTGGCAGAAGGGTCAAACGCTTCAAACTGTTGACATTATCATGACCAGCCTGGGGGCAGTGAAGATCATTCTTCTAATTTTATGGCTGGTCCTTAAATTAATAACTTTCAATGATGGCGGGTATACAACTCCAGCTAATATGTTTTTAATATATATTGTCACTGCAGCAATTTTTGCAGAGTTCTGCAGCCTGTGGTGGGGCACCGTGCTCTGTGTGTTCTGCAGCGTAAAGATCACAAACTGCAGCAACAGATTATTCCTGAGACTTAAGATGAACATCTCCAGGTTGGTGCCGTGGCTGCTTCTGACATCAATGATGGTGTCTTTTCTCTCCAGTCTGCCCTGTGTATGGTTCATGCACTCAGTACATCACATTAATTCTACCCAAGCCATCAATGGTACTAATGATGGAAATATGAGTTTGGAAATAAATGACACCAATGCAATCATCATCAACCTTGTAGGAACCTTCATACCGTTCCTCATATTTTGTGCAGCCATTTCTCTTCTGATTGTATCAATCTTGAAACACACCAAGAATATGAGCAGCAAAGATTCGGGATTTACAAAACCTCAACTTGTGGCCCACAGAAGGGCAGTTATAAATATGGCCTCTTTTCTGTTCTTTTTTGTGCTCTATTTTATAAGTTTACATTTGATGCAGTCAGACTACTGGTTACAAAATCAATTATATGATCGCCTGATCTTTATTTGCTGTATTTCCTACCCAAGTCTGCACTCGATTATGTTAGTAGTCAGCAACAGAAATCTGAAACGCGCCATTCTTTCTGTTCTCTGCTGTGTAAGGGAAATCAATCTTAATTAACGCATTTTATACAGGAATCTCTGCTGGTTCCTATGTGGACAGTAAGTTGGATGCAAGCATAGGCGTATAAACAGTCTCACCTTCTGCTGCAAATCTCCTTTGACATTTTCCTCCCTCGAAGATATATGGAAAAATCGGAGTAGACATTTGAAGTTACAACATAGAGACAGAATTATAGAAATGTGCGGATGACCTGAAATAGATCAAAAAAGAAATAGAAAAAGTTTTTCAGTAGCTGCAATGGAGATTTGTGTCTATCCGTGTCTTTTTAGGACACGGGAGATTTCCAAGTGTAACCATCATTCTCACCAGCAAAAAGAGACCAGAAAGATACACAAATGCTGCGCTTCTAAAACAGCACTTAGAGAATTGCTTAGAATCCGCTACTGATGATAATAGCTGGAATCCACCTCAGGTAGAAGCGCAGGGGTGTCTACAAGTTCCCAAATTTGATGACACAAGTCACCAACCTCACAAGAAGACAGTAGAGTAGCAGCCGAGGGTAGTGGAGTGGGGGATGTATGGTTAGGAGTTGCGTCAATAACCAAAATGAAAGTAAAAATGAGTGTAGCCTCCCTTTCAGCTGGAGAAGTCACCCAATGTGGGAAGCGACAGCATCTCCCCCAACAAGTCGGCAACTGGTGGATGACACTACTACACCTGCGTGAGACCCTCTGACAGGTCTGACAAGACTAAACAAAACCCTCTACTGGACTACATTGCCTGGCATGCCTGGCAGGTGAGAGACTACCTGACACATGGGCAAGACCCACGGTTGGGTCTAGTGACTAGTGGGAGGAGAGGTGGAGCTAATGAGTATGCGAGGAGAGAAAATAGAGGAGGATGCGGAAAAAAGAGTAAGTGGGCGCAATGCGAGGCAAGGCAGATAGAAGAAAAGTGGGGGGGGGGAAGGATGGTGAGCCAGAGAGAGTTGGTATGTGACAGCAGGAGCAGACAGAGAACCCTCCTCTGAGAGGGAGACAGGAGTCGATTTCAGAGCCCACCTCTAGCAGAAGCCTTATTATAGGGAGAGTATTGGGCTGAACTTTTATAGCTTGACACAAGAAGCAGTTGGAAGTTTTCCTTTGTGGCAGGGAGGTGGAGGAGGAGGTTATAAGATAAGAACCTAGATACCTGATACCCTGAGGCCAAGGACAGAGGAGACAGGCAATAAAGAGGGGCCAACAGTACTGAGAAAAGAGCAGAACAATTAGGTAAGTGCCCAAATGTGAGCAACATTTTACTAATTATTTACCTCAGGAAGAGTCTGGTGGGGAAACTAATACAGCAGATCCCTGTGACAAGTTCTTAGAGTGGACATTTCAGTGTCAGATTCTCCCCGATGCCCTGAGAGACATGTGAGCTTCTACTTTACAGAGAAAACACCTTCAATCAAATTGCAACAAAAGTGTTCCTGATTATGTCAAGCTTACTGGACAGCTAAGTATCATCCTCTATTTCTTTCTTGTTTTAAGACACAAAGTCTGAGCCTTACATTTAAAGTTCTTTAATAGATAAATACTATGTAACTACCCCTCTTGGAAGAAATACATAAGACATTACTAATTTGTCACATTGTCATCCTAAAACTATCTCTGTATTTCACCTCAGCTTCATATGGATTTCTGTGTTGTGGCTTCTAAATTCAAGTTATATTTCATCAACAAAAAGTAACCCAGGTTACCATCCAACAGGCAAGTCCACCAACGTTTGTTAGGTGCAGGGCCGGTGCTAGCCTCCATGGCGCCCTAGGCATTTTTACAAAATCGGAGCCCCAGCTCCCCCCCCGCAAAACAATCGGCGCCCTCCTCCCTCCTCCCCCCTTACCCCGTCTTTCCTTACCTTACCACCGCCGCCTCTCTGCTCCGTCTCCTCCCCTCCACTCACTGACACTAGTGAGTGGAGGGGAGGAGACGGAGTAGAGAGGGGGCGGTGGTGAGCAATAGCCTCTTCCCCCCTCCCCCGTGCATCTGAATGCTGTGCGGCGGCCGTGACAGGTATGGTCAGCGGTCGCCGCACAGTTTTAAAGTAATTTTCATTCTGGAGGGAGCCCTCCAGGCGCCCTCCAGAGCCCGGCGCCCTAGGCAAGTGCCTAACCTTGCCTAATGGGAGCGCCGGGCCTGGTTAGGTGTAAATGTGTAATACTGCCTAGTATACAAAAATACTCTTAATTTACCTAGCTGGTGTTAGTATTATATTGTGTGACTGTGTTGTGTCATTTGAATTATATTATACTCATATTAACTGCTACATTAATTATACTTCATTTTTTTCACAACTCTCATCTATTGGCAAATCTATGTACAAGTAGCTTTAATACTGGTGACCCTACTACTGTTGTTTTTATTCTATCTTATTTATCTATTGCCAATTATTGGTTATTTGCATCCACTGTTAATACAGTATCAACTTCCATTTGTGACCACTCTTGATTATTTTAACTGTCAATTAATAGATAAAGTGTGGTGTTTTCTGCAACAATTTTGTGTGTGCTCAGTGTTTATTATAAGGTCTGTGTTGGTACAAAGGGGGTCTCCTAAATCAACCCTGGTGGCCAACATCCACATTCCCGCAGAACAGCTGAAGAAGACTTGGGTGGAGGTACCGCATCTGGAAAACCGTGAGTGAGAGACACCCACACAAGCATACAACACACGTCCATTAACGTCCATTCTCATCGAAGTGAAGAGCAGCTACACAAATATAGACTGAATGTCATCTTTTCATATTGAATAATATCAGCATTTGAAGTTAGAGATTTGAGTGAGAGTTTGACACCTTTGTAAATGTTTGAAAGATACTTGAAATTCCAGCAATTGTTTAAAGACAATTTTGAGGCATCAACCGGCTCAAACAGCTTAATTTCCTATTGTTAACAATTTCACTAGTGTTCATTTATATGGCGTATATATACATAGCATTTATTTAACCATGATGTGTTACTAAGCAAGTATCAATTTTCAATATGGTTTTGCACTAGATCCAAGAACTGCTGACGAGGAAGGGAAAAGGGTTGTGGCAGTGGGTGGTGTTGAAATTTAAGGGGCACAAGAAACATTTGCTAAAGGACCCGGAGAGTGATGTGTATAGATTAGTGAAACTAGTGTTTTTTTGGAAGATAGGGATATGAAGGGCAGGGAAAAAGATAAAGAGATGAGAACATGTAGAAAAGGAATTCAGGACAGTAGTAGTGATACATTTACACATAATCCCCCTATCATGAGATCAATGTCTATATTTGTATATTAAATTTCTATAGAGGGTAACAATGATAAGGGGACAATTATGATTACAACTAAAGGGATCTAAATTATTAATAAAGATACTCCCACACTCTAGTAAAGTGACCGCCAACACGCGTTTCGCTACAGTTAGGCTTTGCAAAAGTTAATTGTAGCGAAACGCCCATTGGCATTCATTTTGTTTGTCTGTCGGCTTCTTGCCGCTACACCCTTAGTTAGAAGAGGTGGAACTAAACTAAAAACTTTACTATTAAAAGTTCAGGGGGAGTATAAAACAGCTAGGATTAGAGTCTTAAATCACTACAGTTAGGAGCACCAGAGATTGAAGTGTGATTGCTGTAATATTAATCTATAGATGTATATTTCCTAGTGTATCCTGATTGTAACAAGCATGCATGTGTTACCAAATCTTATGGAATCTATTAGACTGACTGAATGGATTTAGTTAATTTATAGGAGTCTAATCTAATATCCTATTCTCTCCACTACAATTAATTAGGGAGATTATAATTATTATTATTATTAATTTTTATTTATAGGGCGCCACTAGGTGTCCGTAGCGCCGTACAGGGACAAACGAAATTACAATATGAGCTGAGACAGCATAGTACAGTAAACAATAAGCACAGTAACTCAGTGAGCTCAAAGCACAGCTAGGGGGGCAGGGGAGGGGAGAGGGGAAGATCCTCCTAAGACAGAGTCCAAGAGGGAGGGCCCGGGTGACAGGGAGACCCCCAGAGGGGGGAGGAGGGAGCAAGGGGGGACAAGGGAAAGAGGGTCCTCAAGGAGGAGGGCGAGGTAGCTGGAGAGCAGAGTTAAAAGTGGTGAAGACAGGAGGAGAGAAGACCCTGCTCAAAGGAGCGTACAATCTAAGGGGTGGGGTAGACAGACAGAGAGACACGGGGGAGAGAGGGAGGAATGGAGGATAAGGGAAGGGGAAAGAGGCAGAAGAAAAGGTAGGAAGTTAAGTGGGAGACTGGAAGGCTTTAAGAAAAAGGTGGGTTTTTAAAGTCCGTTTGAAACTGGACAGATTAGGGGAGGTTCTGATGGAGGGAGGGAGCTTGTTCCAGTGGAGGGGGGCAGCGCGGGCGAAGTCTTTGATACGCGCATGGGAGGAGGTGATAAGGAGGGAAGAGAGGCGACGGTCATTGGCAGAACGGAGAGGGCGGGATGGAGCATGAATAGAGAGGAGGGTGGAAATGTAGGGTGCAGTGGCATTGGCGAGGGCCTTGTATGTAAGAGAAAGGAGCTTGAACAGGATTCTGTAGGGGAATGGGAGTCAGTGAAGGGATAGGTAGAGGGGGGAGACGGAAGAGGAGCGGCGAGAAAGGAAGATAAGCCTAGCAGCTGCGTTAAGTACAGATCGTAATTGATTCATTGTCTTTATACCAAAATCAGTGGACATGTAACAATCTCTGCAAAATGTGAAATAAGATGATCAGTATTATTGCATCATGAACTATGATACTGTAGTTACTCAACCAATTAGGGAAATAGACTATAGCTGATTCTTATTATCAGAGCAAACAAATCAATATGTAAACATCTTAGTGCACATTGCAACCATATAAATCACAATTCTTTGATTATAACTGAGAGTGTGAGATTATATCCTAATGATGTCTCACTTATAATAATAAATATAACAATATAATTAGCATTTCTCGTGTAATAAATGTGAACGTGACACTTAATTCCAAGACATTGCAGTTATCCAGTTAATTAAAGAACGAGGGCCTGATTCATCAAGGCAAGGCAATACTGAGTGCAATGTGCACTTGTTTTAAAATGCACGTAAATTGCAATCCCGAATTCAACAAGGAAATGATCATCATCATCATCATCATTTATTTATATAGCGCCAACATATTCCGTAGCGCTTTACAATTGGGGACAAACGTAATAAACTAATAAACAAACTGGGTAAAACAGACAAAGAGGTGAGAAGGCCCTGCTCGCAAGCTTACAATCTATGGGACAATGGGAGATTGACACATGAGGTTAAGTATACATTTTGCATCTTGGCCCAGCCAGACTGCAAAGGTAGGGTGACTCATAAGCTAAATGATCCTGTCACACAACAATGTTGGTCCGGGGGTAGTTGTCTTGTGTGAAATTGTGTAACAGGCTAAAGGTAGTGAGGTTAAGATGGTGGTTGAGGAATATTATAAGCTTGTCTGAATAGGTAGGTTTTCAGAGAACGCTTGAAAGTTTGTAGAACAGAGGAGAGTCTTATTGTGCGAGGGAGAGAGTTCCATAGAGTGGGTGCAGCCCGAAAAAAGTCCTGTAACCGGGAATGGGAGGATGTAATGAGGGTGGATGAGAGACGCAGATCTTTTGCAGAACGGAGTTGCCGAGTTGGGAGATATTTTGAGACAAGAGAGGAGATGTATGTTGGTGCAGCTTTGTTGATGGCCTTGTAGGTTAGTAAAAGTATTTTATATTGGATTCGGTAGAAGACAGGCAGCCAGTGTAGAGACATACAGAGTGATTCAACAGAGGAATAGCTATTTGCAAGGAAAATCAGTCTTGCCGAAGCATGCAAAATAGATTTTAGGGGTTTGAGTCTGTTTTTGGGAAGACCAGTAAGGAGGGAATTGCAATAGTCAATGCGGGAGATGATAAGTGCATGAATTAAGGTTTTAGCAGTGTCTTGCGTGAGATATGTGCGGATTCTGGAAATGTTCTTTAGATGTATGTAACATGATTTAGATATAGAGTCAATGTGGGGAACAAAGGATAGGCGTGAATCAAGGATTACACCTAGGCAGCGAGCTTGTGGGGTGGGATTTATGGTCATGTTATCAACAGAGATAGAAATGTCAGGTATGCTCTTGTTGGCGGGTGGGAATATTATTAACTCTGTTTTAGAAAGATTAAGTTTGAGTTGACAAGAGGACATCCAAGATGAAATGGCAGAAAGACAGTCAGTTACACGGGACAACACAGATGTCGAGATATCAGGAGAGGATAGATAGATTTGGGTATCATCCGCATAGAGATGATACTGAAAGCCAAAGGAACTTATTAGATTTCCAAGAGAAGCGGTATAGATAGAGAACAGCAGAGGACCTAGCACCGAGCCTTGTGGTACTCCAACTGATAGGGGAAGCGGAGCAGAGGTGGCTCCAGAGAAATTAACAGTGAAAGAGCGATTAGAGAGGTAAGATGAGAACCAGGATAGAACTGTGTCTTGAAGACCTAGGGATTGCAGCGTTTGTATGAGAAGAGAGTGGTCAACGGTGTCAAATGCAGCCGAGAGATCAAGGAGAATTAGGAGAGAGTAATGGCGTTCAGTCTTAGCAGTGATCAGATCATTAACAACCTTGGTCAGCGCAGTCTCTGTGGAGTGTTGAGAACGAAAGCCAGACTGAAGAGGATCCAACAGGTTGTTTGCGGAAAGAAAGCGTGTGAGGCGAGTGTAGGCAAGTCTCTCTAGAAGCTTGGAGGGGCAAGGGAGCTGAGAGATGGGACGGTAATTTGAGAAAGAGTTTGGGTCAGATTTTTGTTTTTTTAGAATAGGAGTAATCACTGCATGCTTGTATAGTGATGGAAAGATGCCAGTAGAGAGTGAGAGATTACAGATTTGAGTTAGAGGTGAAATGAGCACAGAAGACAGGGATCTACCAATTTGCGAGGGAATAGAATCAAGAGGACAGGAGGTAGAGTAGGAAGATAAGAAGAGCGTAGAAATTTCCTCTTCATTTGTGGGGTCAAATGAATAAAGGGTGTCAGAGGGTAGAGGGAAGGAAATGAGCTGATGGCTTGTTGAGGAAGAGGATACCATTTCTAGTCTGATCTTGTCAATCTTGTCCTTGAAGTAGGAAGCAAGATCCTGAGCACTGATAGTAGATGGAGGGTTCGGGGTGGGAGGATTGAGAAGATGATTAAATGTATTGAAAAGGCGTTTGGGGTTAGAAGCCTGAGCATAGATAAGAGATTGAAAGTATGTTTGTTTTGCAGTGTCCAGAGCGTTTCGATAGGAGTGGTAGACAGAAGTATATGTGAAGAAGTCATTAGAGCTTCGAGATTTACGCCAGTGACGTTCTGCTTTACGAGACAGTTTTTGAAGATTTCGTGTTGCTTTGGTGTGCCACGGTTGACATCGAAGTCGACGTGTAGTATGAAGTGTCGCTGGAGCCACTTGATCAAGGGCCGTTGCTAAGGTTAGGTGAAAATGAGGTACTGCCATCTCAGGGGATGAGAATGTAGAGATAGGGGAGAGAAGGTGTTGGAGAGAGGTGGAAAATTGTTGAAGATTAATAGAATTAAGATTTCTACGAGTATGAGGAGGCTTGGTTGAGTTAGACAGTAGAGAGGTTAGAGCAGTGGGGGTGAGAGTGTAGCTGATAAGGTGATGATCCGAGAGGGGGAAGGGTGTATTAATAAAATTAGAAACTGAGCATAGTCTAGAGAAAACAAGATCAAGGCAGTGGCCATCCTTATGAGTAGATGATTCAATCCACTGGGAGAGGTCAAGTGAGGATGTTAGAGAGAGTAGTTTGGAAGCAGCTTTGGAAGGTGGGTTATCAATGGCGATGTTGAAGTCACCCATGATGATGGTGGGGATGTCTGAAGATAAGAAGTGAGGGAGCCATGCAGAGAAATCCTCAATAAATTGTTGGTGTGCTCCAGGGGGACGATAGATCACCGCAACACGTAGGGAGAATGGATTAAAAATGCGAATAGCATGTACTTCAAAAGATGTGAACGTGAGTGATGGCACATTTGGTAGAACTGTGTATGTGCACTGTGGGGAGAGAAGTAGTCCAACCCCACCTCCTTGTCTGCCTTCAGGTCTGGAGGTGTGGGTGAGATGGAGGCCACCATGTGAAAGTGCTGCAGGTGAGGCAGTGTCTGATTGCATGAGCCATGTTTCTGTTATTGCCAGAAGGTTGAGGTTTTTTGAGAGGAAGAGATCATGAACGGAGGTAAGTTTGTTACAAACAGAGCGTGCATTCCAAAGGGCACATTTAAAGGACTTTGGAAGAGAGGGGAGACAGGTGATGTGTTTGAGGTTTGCTATAGAACGGTAGTGCTCAGATGTGTGTGTGTGTGTGAGGAGTGTGGGGGACCTGGATTAGGTGATATATCACCAGCTAATAGAAGCAGAGTGAGAGAAAGATAGGCAAGGGGATTGTAAGATGTGTGGCCTTTTATTTTCTGGCGACAGGTGGAGGCTGTACTTGTTAGAGATAATAAATAGGATAACAGTTCATGGGTGTTAAATAGAGGTGAGTGGAGTAATGCAGGTGCAATATGAACAAATTTGTGTGTTGGTGGAGGGGTGAAAGATGACACAGTCCTAAAGATCATGCCATGTAATGAGACTAAGAAAAGCAATTTGTGAAACATTGTGATAAAAGGGGTAAAAGCAAAAAGCAAGGGTATTTTAAGAATTACCTCTTAGCAGTATTCCATATAAATAGACAAGTAGTGCAGAAATAGGCTGTGGCAGATGTTGCTTATTGCTGGGAGTAAAAGCAAGTCAAATGTAGTCCAATGTTTGTCCAACTGTGTTGTCTAACTGTGCATTTTCGTCCACTTTGTGAGAAAATCCCACTTAGTGCAGAAATCACACACGTCTAACCCCACATACGTCTCCCCATAGAATCACAATTCTTTGATTATAACTGAGAGTGTGAGATTATATCCTAATGATGTCTCACTTATAATAATAAATATAACAATATAATTAGCATTTCTCGTGTAATAAATGTGAACGTGACACTTAATTCCAAGACATTGCAGTTATCCAGTTAATTAAAGAACGAGGGCCTGATTCATCAAGGCAAGGCAATACTGAGTGCAATGTGCACTTGTTTTAAAATGCACGTAAATTGCAATCCCGAATTCAACAAGGAAATGATCTGAAGACACGTTCGCTGATGAATTCAGGTGTCCATCTGCTCTGCACAACTACACCAGACACTGCAGGATCCATCCAATACCTATGTGGATTATAATTGGCAAAAGACCATACAGAAAAAATTCAAATATAAAGTTAATAATAATAATATTTAAGGCATTAATGATAAAACTATTTAAAAGAAAAATGATTTATTTTAAAAAAAAATGTTTCACATGAAATACATTTATTAGGATGTTCTTAATGTCTACTGAACATAAAATACATTTTTACAGTTCGAAAATCACTAATTTGTTCATAAAATAATTTGGCTCCTGTAAGATAATTAATAATAATGTTTGCCCCTCTTTACAAGAAATAATTTTTAGCCTCATAATTAAAACTTGTATTGTGTTTTCTGTTATCTTAACCTTGGCCAGCAGTGGAAAGCTGATGTGTTTGCTAATCTTGTCTATTCAAAGCAGGGAGTTGATTTGGGCGATTTTCACAGCGATCTCAGGTGAGTTTGCAAAATCACAGCTTCATACATATGGTGACTTGTATTTTTATAATGGCCAAAAGTAGGGACTGCAATTTGTAGTGTGTCAATTTTGGTTACATCACTTTACTGATGATTTATTATCAACTCGCACTTTCATACATCGGCGGGTTTACACTCGCCCTAGAAATTTAAATTAATTTAAATTGAAATCACTTTATTTTAGAATCACATTATTCGTTCACAATATTTTATTTTATAAATTTCGCTACTACTTTTCAGAATCAGGATTCATGTCGATTTAAACGAGAATAAATCAAGATAATTTTTTAGTATATAGAACATCCTAGTGTGACCCAATTGTACACATTCTTTTCTTTCTCTTCTCTAAGAATCTTGTATGTTTATATATGTGTGGGTGCACCTCTTAAAGTATGGAATAGGGAGATACTCTGGGTGGATATAATTATTTTGGACAATTCCAGAGGATGATGATTACCTGGTGCGGTTGGGACCAGTTGTTGCTTCTAATTTCAAGCATAAAAAAATGCCTGCCTCACCAATTGCATCCAAAAGCACAATCTCCCCCTTACTGCCCCTCCAGGACAACATTATACTGTAACAGAAATTGTCATTTTTCATAGACCAAGAGCACCAGACAGTATTTTGGCTGTTAGTTCTCTCCCATCTACAACCTTACAAACATGTTCCATGAAAGAAACCAAATTCAAGAAATAAAAACCATACATTATGCAAAATGCCAGCCAGCATGACAATTATCAAGTGTGTAGTATGGGCACAAAGGATCAGCCAAGTTTACCAGGGAATAAAGCTCAAATAATCCACCCTTATCCAATATATGGAAATGCATCATCATTTCCTTTGTAAGAAACACACAAGACCTGACAGGAAAAAAAAGTCATCATATTAATTGCTGATGGTGAGGAGGGTGATGAGGATGTCCATGCTTACCATTCTAGGACTAACACTGCACCTGATGACAATTGTGAAATACAAACTGTTCTCAGTCAGTCACTAAATGTTTTTAATAATTCCATGGCACAATTCCAAACCAGCCACAGCTTTAGCTACCAACCAGCAGTGCTGGAAGTATTAGACAGTGAGAAAAAGTACAGCAGGACACATCCTAGAGCACTCCTCCTAAATGTGCATAAATAAAAGCTTTAGAAATTATGCGTTTCAATTTTTTTTGTTTTGTGAATTGATGACTTGTGCAGAACTTATATGGAAGTAGTTGCTATTATTTTTCAAACAAATCCGTACATGCTTTGTACGCCAACAGTAAATAAGTAATAATGTTTAAGCACCCTTTGTAGTTGACTCGCTGTGTTATTCTATCTACTGCTCCCACAGAGATTGTAGATAGCTGATCATCATCATCATCATTTATTTATATCGTGCCACTAATTCTGCAACGCTGTAGAGATAACTCACTCACATCAGTCTCTGCACCAATGAAGCTTACAGTCTAAATTCCCTAACACACACACAGACAGACTAGGGTAAATTTTGTCAATTTTGATGACAGCCATTTAACACACCAGTATGTTTTTGGAGTGTGGGAGGAAACCAGAGCACCCAGAGGAAACCCATGCAGACACGGGGAGAACATAAATACTCCACACAGATAAGGCCATGGTAGGGAATCAAGCTCATGACCACAGTGCTGTGAAGCAGAGGTAATAACTATGCCACCATGCTGCCTAATAGAAATTAGGAGGGGCAAATCAGCTCAAAATATGCCTATTCTCAGATATTCATATTATGCCAACAAACCACCAATTTGAAGGGTGCATATTATCATTTTCACATCTTATCAGCACATATCATATTAACTAATTAATGTGTCATGCAATCCAGTTGAATAGCAACTAATTATTAATTGTAATACATGGCGCAAACAGGTGTACTGTACAGTATTTGAAACCAGTGTACAAAGCAAGATTAATTGTGTCTCCTCTTTTAGGTGCGGAAACACAGACACCTGGTTGGTGTCACCCTGCCCCTCCTCCTGCACAGTACAGTGACTCACTCCATTCATAGAGTTAATGAATATAGAGAGGAATATAGAGGAAGCATTATGTTGCATTATATAAGGGACAGGAGTGCCTCACTACAGGTTGGTGTTGATGATGAATGCTGCTGCATCTAGCATCTGTGATGTCTTTCAAGCAAACCTAATGTCAGTTAAGGTGAAAATAAGTCATTGAATATTCGTAGAGAAGTCTCGCAGTGACCCTGTGGCAGGAACTGTTACTTTATCCAGGGCACTTTCTAGCAGTACATGAATGCTAGATAAAAAGTGCAGAAAGGGTGTTCTAGGTATAATTACATGTTATTAATTAATCCATTGTCATCCGAATAAGACAAGAATATATCATTTTCTTTCGAAGTATGAAATCTGAAAATAATTTCAGATTTTTGCTAGTAAAATACACATTGTCTGACAATAAATTGCCCACTGAATTTTGTACCTCTGTCACTCTCAATCATTTGTAGTATACCATATATACACACAAATTTGTATACCAGTTTGTTTGCTGTAGGTACTGCAGGGCAACTTGCAGCTTCTATCCAACTGGAAAACATGTCAGCACACATTAGTGCATACTGTAGATTATGATATTTTGGCATTTGGATGAAGTCAATTTGTATTACCTGGAATGGCCCCTCTGCAGGAGGGACATGTGCTTTACCTGGATTCTTTCTCAGACAAATAAACCATGAACCAACCTTTTTACCTGTATAAGAAGATAAACAAGGCACACACCAGTAGACCCCAACAAGTCCACACATACCATCCTTGCCTAAAGCAGTCAGACCATGGGCTGCTTCTGCCAGTGCTGGTAGGTAAACCTTTGGGGCCACTGGTCTATCTTTACCATCTCTCCACATACCATTGGTATCTTGTACACATTTGACTTCCAGTGGGCCACTTCCTGGGAATAACAAAACTTTTACATTCTGATTAATTTCTAATCTGTAATTAACTGAAACAACATCAAATTTATTTCCTGTGAAAAAATGTTAGTAATGGTCTTCTTACTACACGTATTGCAACTTCAACTGCCTTTTTATTACCCAGTGCAATTGGATCAGTATTACTCCTGTGAGCTTGACACCTAATCAATGCTACATGCAATGACAGCTAAATAGCATCTATCAACTTATTTACATGTTGAAAGTGTGCTATCGGAGTACCCACTGCAGTTAGAAAGTCTCTAAGCTGCCACAATGTACCAAATACATAACTACTATCTGTGTAGATGTTTTACTCTTTTACCTTGCATCAACTCACACTGATGTGAGCGCTACTTACTGAGCAATCTGGGCAGAATGCTGGGCCTTAGAGCCTTTGTTTCCCCAAAACCATCATCTGTTACATGTTACTGCATATCCTATACATAACTCTACAGTCTCATTTTGCCTATGATAACTATCATCTGCATAAAAATGAGGTCTGCTTCTTTAGTAATCCTTAGGGGCGTATTCAATTGTCGGCGGAAACGCCGAAAATCCCGCGGTCCGCGCACGATTACCGTTATTACGGTAATCGTGCGTGGAAAAACAGTTAATACAGTAATTTACTCGCTGGATTTCAGCTCGCAGCTCCCTGAGCCACGAGCTGAAATCCAGCTACAAATTACTGTATTAACAGTACTAATTTTTCCGCGGCACGGAAAAACAACAATTGAATATGCCCCTTAATGTCAGATCTAGCAGTAAATGTTTGGTCAAAACATTTCATACTATCATGCATGGGCATTAATTCAACAGGAATCATATACCTATCAGTACTCTCCTGATAAACCTCCACCCCTTGTGCATGCTTATGCACACTAGGTAAGAGCATAGCAGGATTAAGGATAGTACACCAACAAATGGTAATATGAAGAGCAGCCATAGGAGCTCATTTCCATTTTGTAAATCTGACTGCAAAGATGTGTCATGTTTGTGCTAATTTCATCAAGGCCAAAACAGCTTGTGGTATATAAAGGAATAAATGCATGGCTATGCACTAGATCTTCAGTCTTCTCCACCAATAATTCTGCAGTTGCAACTATACTTAAACAGGTTGTCAAGGAATGGACAACTGTGTCTAATTTGGCACTATAATAACGAGTAGGCCTTTGATGGTCACCATGTAACTATGTTAAAACTCCAGCAGATCAAAATAAATATTTATATTTGCTAGTTTTCAGAGCACAGAGACACCTTCATCAGGCATGTTTACAAATGAATGACTGAGAAAAGGACACAACATTTAAGAGATGTTACATCAAGCAGTTTGTACATGGGGTGGAGGAATACATCATAAAGATAAGGTAAAGTAATAAAACTGAGGTTTTCGTTATGGATGTCCCACAAAACCACTCGACACGGCTCAGTTTTTCAGTTATGTGGAAGAATTCTTCCGAAGATTGTGGCTAAAATAATTATTTTATGACAAATCAGATATCACATCACAAGCTGATATGCAACAAGAAAATCCTAGAAAGAAAAAGAGGACAAACTGGACCCCACAGCCAGGACACAACCAAACTATGGATCACTAAATAGACTGTTTCAGAAATAAAGTAAAATCTGAGATTTTAGCAATAGAGCCGCTGGCCTGTAAGATCCGGCATCATAGAGAAATTGTGGGACTTAGATCAGAGCACAGAGAGGATAAGGTGGCACTATATGCAGATGATATGCTGTTGTTCCTTTCAGATCACGACACTTCCCTAAAACATTTGCTGCGGGTGGTTGATGGATTTGGGTTTTTTTCCGGCCTAAAAATTAATTGGGATAAATCTAGCGTGTTCCCTCTGGGATGGGAGTGTCCCGTGACAATGCCAGAAGGCTTACAGTTAAAATGGGCATCGAAATTCAAATACTTGGGAATATGGATCTCTAATACCCCCGCTGAATATGTAGAACTTAATTTGCGGCCCCAGATCAAATACATTAAAGAAAAAACTCATGTATGGAAGAAGCTCCCACTTTCTGTCTCCGGTAGGATAAATTTAATTAAGATGATGGTGCAGCCAAAGTTTTTATATATACTCCAGCAGTCACCTGTATATATTCCACCCTCCATTTTCCGATGCATTGATAGCTATTTGATTTCATTGGTTTGGGGAGGGGGAAGGGCTAAGGTCAAGCTCAGCTCGCTGTATAGATCCAGATCTTCTGGTGGATTTGCACTTCCTAACTTGAAATTATATTATTTTGCCTCTCAATTGGTCCACCTTAAGGCATGGGTTTCGGACCCCAATTACCATGAGCTACATTGGGTGTTGGTACACCAATTTAATTCTAATCACACTCCCTTACAGTCACTGCTGGCGGGGCGGCTTGGTATGCGGGCTCCTCCGCTCCTGATTCAGGCAGTTAAGATTTGGACAATCTGTAATAAAATAATGAAACAAACTGACATTGATCCATATACTCCTATCTGGGGGGCAAAGAAATTTAAGAAGTTGAATACAGTGAAGAGGGCCAGGGAGTGGTCTCGGTTGGGTGTGGTGTCGGTAGGTCAGCTTTATGATACAAAAGTATTTAAATCCTTCGAACAGTTGGTTGGGGAATTCTCTGTACCCAGAACAATGTTTTATTCTTACCTTCAGTTACGACACGCCCTAGACACACAATTTAAAGGGGAGACTTTGGTGTTTGGGGTGGATCCACTGAGGAAACAATTACAGGCCTTGGGTTATAGAGGTCTGATCTCTGTAATATATTCATGTCTTCTGTATGAATCCACTGCAGATGATTTGGATGGTTTGAGGAATCAGTGGGAAATAGATATTGCCCCTTTATCAGACAAGGAGTGGGAAATGGTTACAGACAGTACTAAAGGTTATACCTTATCATTAAAATTTCAACAAATACAGGTGTTTATCTTACACAGGGCCTACTTTACCCCTATTGGATTGGCAAAATTTCGCCCGGATGCTACCCCTAACTGTCCGAAATGCAATTCGATCAATGCTAACTTTTGGCACCTTCTATGGGAGTGTTCATGTATACAAATCTTCTGGCGAAGGATCAGGAGATGTATTGAGGTTACTGGAATTGAAGTGTCTCTTAGTTCACCGGCCACTTGTCTCTTTGGGCTCCGATTGAAGGGGAAAGTTAATAAACTGACAAAAATGTACATTTCACAGTTATTGATGTTGGCTAAGGTCTGTATAGCGAGGCTGTGGTTGGCCCCGACGAGTCCCACGGTTAAAAATTGGAAGGCACTGGTCAATACCACCATAAGGCACGAGAGATTTGTTTATACTAGCAGACAGGCTCTGAAGGAATTTGAGAATATCTGGTACAGATGGTTAGAGTCTCCATTCTATCCTATGTCATCTAGTACAGATGCTCTATCTACTTAAATGTATGGCTACCGCAGTTCTTATAATAAGTATCTGAGTCCATGTAATAAACCCTGCATGTTTAACATACTTATGTATAAGCATTTACGATGTATGATCCTGAATGAATATAGCACATTTATTACTATTATGCTTTAATGTAATCTTGTAAATTCCGTCATTTAATTCTGATATGTATGCGATTGTTTTTCTTTTCTTTTTGTTGTTTAGTATGTTTATATCTTAAAAAATTTCAATAAAAATACTGGATTTAAAAAAAAAAATCTGATATTTTGGACAAACACCACAAAGTGACAGACAATCTCAATGTGGAGGAGAGGGAGGAAGGCTATAAAATCATTAAAATCTAACAACAATATCATCATTAAACCAGCAGATAAAGGAGGAGCTTAGTCATTATAAACACATCAGAATACATTCAGAAAGCCCACAGACAGGTCTCGGATAAAAAATTGCTACACTTTGATTATGGAAGACCCACCAAACAACAAACAGAAGAACTTATAATGATCATAAATGTTTCAACCCTGGATCATCCTCTGTACTGGACCTTATACCAGACAATCCCAAAATGGGTACCTTCTACATGTTACCTAAAATACATAAAGAAGGCAATCCAGGGAGACCAATAATTTCTGGTATTGGGACCTTAACGGAAAATATTTCTGGCTGGATAGAGAATGTTCTAAAACCCTTGGTGAGACGAACACTTACTTATATCCAGGATACCACGGACATTCTTTGCAAACTTTCAGTCCTGGGTCCACTACCAGAAGGCTCAATACTGGCAACTATGGATGTGGAGTCTCTGTACTCTAACATACCCCACGAGGATGGCATAACCGCATGCCAACACTACCTTTAAATAAACAATCTCGCCACAGAGCCGACCCTGCAGCTGATCAGGTTCATACTCAATCATAATTACTTTTGTTTTGGGAAAGACATATACCTGCAGTGTATGGGAAGTGCCATGGGTAGTAAGATGTCACCTCAGCATGCTAATCTTTTCATGCCTAAACTAGAGGAGGAATTCTTATCAACTTGCACAATGAAACCTGTTGCATACTTCCGTTATATTGATGATTTGCTACTAATCTGGACTGGCTCTGAAGATAAGCTGCTGACTTTCCAGAAAAACTTCAACAAGTTTCACCCATCTGTGAGACTTACTCTTAACTACTCACAGTCCACATACCCAACACACAACGGGACTATAAAAGCACTGACACATTCTCATGTACATCCTCCAATGTGGTGTACATGGTACAGTGTACAAGGTGCCCTGAGGGAATCTACATTGGAGAGACCAAGCAGAAACTACAATCCAGGATGAATTTACACAGACACACAATAAAGAAGACTCTGGACACCCCCATTGGTAAACACTTCTCTGGACACAATATGACAGATTTAAAAGTCTTAATACTGAAAGGTTTTTTAAAAAATGAGAGGGAGAGAAAAGTCTGGGAATTCAAGCTGATAAGAAAATTCCAGTCATTGACTCAAGGACTCACCCTAACACCTGGATTTATGACCCACTACATGGACACACTTCACACCCCACAGCAAAGTGACTCCAGATCTCTGAACTCTTAGGACTTTCACTCTTCCATCTGTAATGAAAACTTCCATTTTATTACTTTACCTTATCTTTATGATGTATTCCCCCCTGTACAAACTGCTTGATGTAACATCTCTTAAATGTTGTGCCCTTTTCTCAGTCATTCATTTGTACACTTGCCTGATGAAGGGGTCTCTGTGCTATGAAAGCTAGCAAATATAAATATTTATTTTGGTTAGCCAATAAAGGTATCACTCCTTTAATACTTTTGTCTTTTTTGACACGAAAGTATTCAACATCACATAGATTTTTTTGGCTGACAAGGTACTGCAATATAATTTTTTTATTTTTTATTTTGCTACACATTCTTAAAACTCCAGCAGCACATCCCTAGAAAGGTATACACTTGTCATTTAGACGACTTGTGATCGTCATCTCTCCTCCCCTCTGATTACCTCTTCTCACTCAGGTATTCAAGACTTCTCCCGCGCTGCCCCCTTACATTGGAGTGATCTCCCTTGCTCTATCAGATAATCCCCCAATCTGTGCAGCTTCAAATGGGCATTAAAAACCCATATTTTCTTAAAAGCTTACCACTCGTCTGCTTATGTTCCCACCTTGTCAGTTACCTCCCCCTCTCATCTCTTTTCCCCCTTCCCCTTTCCATCTGTGTGACACTGTCCCCATTCCACCCCTTGTGTCTTTGATATGTCTGCCCTTCCCTTTAGATTGTAAGCTCCATACAATTGAACTGTTTGCCTGTTTTGTAACATTTTAACTGTGTCTAAAAAACTAAGGCATATTGTACTTCCCCTAACAGCACCCTGCTTTATTCCAGCCTATGCACCATCTACTGGTTACTTCTGGTATTGCAGCCACTCCCTATTCAATTATTTTCATATGGAAAAAAAATCCACTGAATTGCTAATGCATTTGATTTTCTGTAAGTAGATTTAGGTGATTATTGAACAAATCCCTAATGGCTTCCAGTGTTCAGCTTCAACCCTCCACAATGCTAAACAATACTTCATAAGTAACTTTGTTTTCTGATTTTTGATTTTTCACTTTCTGTTTGCACAGTATCAAAATATTTTTATCAAACGACTCTGCACTTGGAAACTGCTTATCACAATGATTATATTATATCCAGCAATGCACAAAACACTCACAAAGTTTGTAACCCTACAGTTCTACAAACATATTAGCAATTCCATCTTGGAACTCCTTTTCTATCTAAACCAATGGACAAACTATTTCCCATAATTCACTGAGGATCTATCCCATGCAGTACATAAATCACTCTCTATAATTTATTGTTTTATTATAGGACTTGACCCACGTACGCAAGTCCTATTTTCTCAATTAGAATGCGTGCACGCAGTCCACAATCTATGTTGACCCGGCAGTTCCACCATTCAGAAAGTCCACTTAGGTCCCCCTGGGAAAATGTCAATCTCCACAGTTTCTCAGTGACTATGTAGATTTAATTACTCTTATATTGTATCTCTTATCATCTCAACACTTATTATCACAGCACTCATACATACATTCTCTGGTAAGCAGTTCACAAAGTAGCTTCCCTTGAATGTAGGCAAATGCCATTTATTTGCCCACACTCCAATAGCAGAAATATATATTATGTACTGTTTAGCAAAGTGGCAGACATAATTATATAACACTTTAAACCCTGAATTTTAAAATGTAAACCAGTTACTATCAACAAAAGTAATGATAAAATAAAAGTTCATATTTCCGCAACACAGATTTCAGTGAAAAAAGCAAACAGGCTAGACAGCCAATCAATATTACATGGTGTACATTTTGTAAAAGGGTAGCATAGCTTACCTTCCTTCACAAAACCGGACGTCCACTTGCCACCAAGCATTGCAAAGCTAAGCAGCCCAAATGTTTTTTTCCAGCAAAAGTGGGATGGTAATCTCAGCAGTGCCGCCACATGATAAAAGCAATAATTGGATTTCTACAGCTATGGAACTTTAGGAAAAAGTATAAATGGTTTATTAACAAAATAAAAGCTAGCACTGTGATAATATTATCATCAAATTTCAAGTCTGAAATTATGCCTTCTGGAGACAAAGCAGTCCCTTTAATAAACAATGAACAGTAGGCTGTGTTATAATTTAAATGTCATATTACAATTGATTAAAGTAGTATATAGGCATTCCATGGTCCTTGAGGTCCGAAGTCTGTAATGGGGGTTTTAAAAAGTGAGGAATTCATTTGTCCAATAAGAGTTAATTGGTAACATCTGTTCTTAGAATTAACTCTTCCACGGCTGCTCACATCTCTCTCCTCAGAAAATATAATTGCCTTCAAAAATACCACATCAAATAAAATTATAAAAATAAAATAAGATAAAATAATATAAATATATTTCATGCTAATATATTGGCTTCATCCATAAATACCCTTGACACAGTGGAATGAAATAGAGAAAGACGTCTCATGGAAATGAGTATTGTGGGCAAACTCCTCCCAGGGCAGAAGATCAACCCAGTCATTTTTATTGGCAGAGGTGTAAATTCTAAAAAAAAGTTTCTAGATCCCGAATTTATCACTCCATTTGGCCAACAGATTGTGGATGATAAGTCGTGGAAAAAATTAGATGGATGTTGAAAGTCTTAGATAAAGCTCTTCAAAACTTGGAAAAAATGTGTACCTGCGGTAAAACACAATCTCTAGAGGACATCCATGGATGCGGAAAATTTGTTTAATAAATAAAAACAGCGGAGTTGAAGCAGAGGGTAAGCAAATTTAAAAAATTAAATGGACCATCTTGGAATAACTGGTCTATCACAGCCCAAGTGGTATTATGCTTCTTACTAGGTGGACAGTCAGTAGTGAAATCCATTGACAGAGGCTGTACAGGACTCAAAGGAGCTTGGTGAGAACGTTTGTGCAGTGCACACACTGATCATGATGAATCAAAATCATCCTGACAGAGGGATGGCCATCGGTACTCCCAGAAAATGAGTTTCAGGGTTTTACGTAGCACAACATGACCGGGGAAGCGAGAAAAATGCGCCCACTGAAAAAACGTTTCTGGAGTTTAGAGAATACAGAGGTCTTGTCATGTGGAGGAGAAGAGGAAGTGATCATTGATTTGATAAGAAGACATTTGGGATCCACAATATAATGGTTCTCCATAATCCCAGAATTTTGGCCATTTTCAAAAGAGCGAGATAGAGGATCCGTTATGATGAGATCATTGGAGAATATTAATTTTTCATAATGGTACATACTGATAGAGCAAGTCTCAAAATATCTCTTTCCCGAAACTTTGGAACACCTCAGGTGCATTACACAAGTCAAACAACATTAATAGATGTTCTTAGTGGCCCTCTCAAGTATTAAAAGCGGTTTTCCATTCATCTCCATGACGCATATGGATGAGATTATAAGCACCATGAAGATCTAACTTAGTAAAGACAGTGGCTTCTTTGACCTGATGAAAAAGTTCAGTAATCAGGGGAAGGGGGTAATGATTTTTGATGGTCACCAAACTTAATCAATACATGGCCGGCAGCTCCCATCTTTTTTTTTTTTTAACAAAAAAGAAGCCTGCACTTGTGGGTGAAAAGAATGGTCTAATGAATCCACATTGGAGATTCTATTTTATGTATTCAGACATAGCTTTTGTTTCTGGAAGAGATAAAGGATACACACGACCAAGTGGTGGTACCTTCTCAGGTATTAGATCGTTAGAACAGTCCCAAACTAGATGATGTGGCAGAACTTCAGACTGATGTTTGCAGAAAACATTGATATTGGGGAGTAATGGGCAGAAGAGCTAGCGCTTATAGTAAATAAGTGTATTAAAATAAAAGAAGGCGGGCTTCATCTAAAATGCAAATAGTATTTTATTATAACCAATATAAATAAGAACAATGCATAAAACTAAAATAAACCACCAGTGGTGGAATAATATAAAAACAACCTTTAAAAGAGGATATCTTTGTATATAATATTGTGCATGTCTACAAATGCATGAATAACAATAAATTTAAATGGTAAACACTTATAATAAGGTCTTCAATCTGGAGACTAACTTACAGATGTTCTTGTAAGAAACAAAGTGTGTAGCCAGTATACTTTGTAAACAAATAATAAAAAATCCTAAATATGTGTGGATGAACCAAGGATAACAATAGCGGTGAAAATCAGTCAACAGATGACTATAAAGAGTGTAAATAGAGCAGTCTCACCCAAAAACAGCGGCACCTGTAATTAGTGCTAATAGTACCTTCAGATCCAGTTCTTCTATATAATGGATAAGGTGGCGTGTATCATCCTTGTACCTCTTATGTTCATAACCTTTCTGGTGTAGGGAGAGGGCATCCAGGCTGTTAGGAAGAAATCCTTCCCCTATAAAGTTCCAGCAGCCGAGGAAAATGTTGATTGCCCTTGTTGTGCTTCTGTTTGTTCGGGTGAAGGAGGACTGATAAGCTCGTTTGAAAAAGGAATGGTTATCCGATAGTATAATTTGTCCAGTTTGTAGCTTGAAAGAGATCTGCTAATTTCAGGCATGCACTAATCCTTGTCCAAACAACTGACGCGTTTCGTCTGCTCAAGGGCTGACTTTTTCAAGGATGAGAGCATTGGCTGGTCTGACGTGGGACAGGGAGGTTCCTTCCTCTCTGTTTTGAGAGGTAGTGCAGGAGAGTGAAAGACAGTGTAGTAGCGAGAATGTCTGCTCTGGGGATTGGCTCTCTGATACCTCAGTTGTGATGTATGCAACCAAAAATGCCATAGCAAACCCCTCTGGTTTACATTAACAAAAATTTTAAGCAATTCTTTCATCATCATCATCATCATCAGCTATTTATATAGCACCACTAATTCCGCAGCACTGTACAGAGAACTCACATCAGTTGGAGCTTACAGTCAAAATTCCCTAACATACACACAAAGAGAGAGAGAGACTATCTTAGGAGGATTACATGTTATACTGGCTTCCTGATCATGACTCAACTAGGGCCAAGATAATATTTCACTTTCACTCTCCTCACTCTTCATATACTGAGAGTCCTGCATAGATATCAGTGACGAGCCACTCAATTCATCTCCACATAAAAGCCCATCAGAACCTGTCACATCCTAAACCCACAACTCCTCTTCTCTGGGCTTGAACCTGCTAGATTCTCCTCTGCACTCCAATGCCTATATAAGGCTGCAAATATTCTTCATCATCACTGGATAGTAGGAAGTCATCACAAAAGTCAAATTTGCTCAGCATCACTCCAATGGGTTATAGTTGAAAGGATAAAACTTAGGGGTATATATACTAAGCAGTGGCTTAAAATGACACACATCGGATGTGCTTTTCAGCACCAAACCACAAGACTTACTACTATCCTGTGGTTTGAAGGCTGAAACTCAAATAGCTTCTGACGTTTGGCAGTAATCAAACCCCTAAACCGCATGTGGTTTAGGCCAAGCTGCATAATAAAACTGGATGTGCAAGAACCCAGTACTACACGGCATTGGGATCTTTCATCTGGTGGGAGGGGGCCTGAAAAAACAATCCCAACCTAATGCTGGATCCTGGGCCAATGCTGAATAGCTCTGGGCCCCTCCTGGTACCGCTGGTCGCTGGGTATGATAGTAGTTAAGTATTTGTACCGCTATTAGTAATAAAATAAATATTGCTGCCTCTCATTATCAATAAAACGTTAAGTACTACGCTAAGTATGTAGAAATAAAGTGTTAAGTAGCGCCCCTGTAGAACTAAAATAGCATTACATGTAGGTGATTATTAAAGCTAAAGTGTGACAATCAAATATCTCTAGTCATTGTTTTTGTTTGTATACAAATCTAATTAGGACAAGGATTTACAGGTATCCACATTTTTCTGGGGGGGTATTTTTTATTTTTTTATGAAGTTCCTAAATAATCTTTCCTGTTGTTTCCATTTTATGCATGAATATTTTTTTTTTTACTTATGCATATTGTATCAAAGTAAGTATTCTATATTATAAATCTTGAACCTGAAAGTATTTGACACCCATTTATTTCTTGAATCTAGACATCATTTGCAGTATAGATTATTTTACAATAAATAAGGACAGGATATATTGACAAAGCACAACATTATGTAACTCAAAGCCAAATATATGTAATGTGATATGGCCACCCCTTGCAGTTAAACATAATTGCTATTCCTTAACAATATCAGGTGTTCTTACAAATGCAAAACAGTGAAAAGTGGCACAATGCTTAGAGGGATGAAAGCGACTTTATTAAAATTGAATCTAAATGATTTACTTACTTGTAGATCGGTAGCCAAATATAATGCAAATCTTATAGCAAGCAGTTCTATATTTAATTTTAGCTCAATATAATTTCATATCACAGTGCAGCCTGTCTCATCCACAATAAACAAGTAAGATGAACAGGGCTGGGTGCTTATGAAGAGTCTGTGAAGTTACATTATTCTGAAAAAGAAAAGATGAATTACGCAACTTTCATTTTCTTATCAGTTGCAATTTGTTTTTTGATGTTCATCGGATTATTTCTCAATACTTTTATAGTGACAAAAAACTTCATTTGGTGGCAGAAGGGTCAAACTCTTCAACCTGTGGACATTATCATGACCAGCCTGGGGGCAGTGAGGATCATTCTTCTAATTTTATGGGCATTTCTTACATTCCTACTTAATGCTGAGATTACAACTCCAATTAAACACATTTTGGAATATATTATAATTGCAACAGCATCTGTGGCATTCTGCAGCCTGTGGTGGGGCACCGTGCTCTGTGTGTTCTACTGCGTAAAGATCACAAACTACAGCAACAGATTATTCCTGAGACTTAAGATGAACATCTCCAGGTTGGTGCCTTGGCTGCTTTTGACGTCAATGATGGTGTCTGTTCTCTCCAGTCTGCCCTGTGTATGGTTAGTGTACTCTTTACAATGCAGTAATTCTACCAATGCCATTAATGGTACTAATGATGGAAATATAACTTTGGAAGTAAATTATACCAATTTAATGATTATCAACCTTGTAGGATCCTTCATACCGTTCCTCATATTTGGTGCAGCCATTTCTCTTCTGATTGTATCACTCCTGAAACACACCAGGAATATGAGCAGCAACGATTCAGGAATGACAAAGCCTCAACTTGTTGCCCACATAAGGACAATTATAAATATGGTTTCTTTTCTGTTCTTTTATCTCCTCTTTTTTATTGGTTTAAATTTGATGCCTTTAGCCTTCCAGTTTCAAGAACAATTTTACCGTCACTTGTGCTCTATTTGCTGTGTTTCCTACCCAAGTCTGCACTCAGTTATGCTAATAGTCAGCAACAGAAAACTGAAACGCTCCATTCTTACTGTTCTCTGCTGTGGAAGGAAAATCATTCTTCATTAACACATTTCATACAGGAATCTCTACTGGTTACTACATGGACAGTAAGCTGACATCAGAGATAGACTGTAATATTAATGGAAGTTGAACAGCAGCTGTACATTAACAATATAGATACCATAGTATGTCTGGAGTCTACTGTTAAATGGCTATTTAAATATTTATCAAATAATTATCTTTAATTAGAATGGAAAAGATCTGTGAGGAAAAGCTCTAAAACAGAGGTGTCCAAGTTCAGCCCTCAATGGCTACCAACAGTTCATGTTTTCAGGATGTCTTTAGTCATGCACAGGTGATTTAATCTAAAGTATTTGGCTTGGTCAGTAATTGTCCCACCTGTTTCTACAGACCGAAATCCTGAAAACATGAACTGTTGGTAGCCCTTGAGGACTGAACTTGGACATCTCTGCTCTGAAATGAATTTATGGGACAGTAGTTTGATATCATGTCACAGTATAGTACTTTAAAGGTAATTGTATTGCTGCCACCATTAAATATGACTTCGCTGCTCCCAAGAGAGAATAGTAAATTGAGTTCTAGTAAGAACATTTTGGCAGGAATGGAGTTCTATTAAGAACACCTGGGCCTGATTGATCAAGGAACGTTAGTCCTGTTGTGTGCAGTATTTTGCATGACATTGCTCTGCGCATGTCCAGAAACGGACTTTACGTCAGTAAACACAAATGCATACAATTCAAGTTTGAATGCAAATGACACTTCTGACAGCCTACGAAGGGCGGAACGGGAGAGAGAGAAGGGGTGTATGTACGTAGGCAATGTATAGTGAGGGTTTGCCAAGGTCGACCGCATGCACATTTATCCGATTCAAGCTCCGGTACATGATTTTTAGCCATACCACTCGCACCAGCTATAGGGCAGGTGTAAGTGCCAACTAGATAGAGGTGATAGTCACAAATGCATGCTAGAACATGTGTTTGCAATTAAGAAATGCCTTTTATGTACAGTAGACATTAACAACATTCTGATAAATGTACTTTATGTGAAAAAAAATAAAAAAAATGTAAATATATTCTTATTAATGATTGTAGTATTAACATGCTTTAATATATTTATGTATTTGTTCTACGTGTTGTGATGGTACTTTATATTGCACATATTCATTGTGTGTGTGTCCTGCAGTGTATTGTGCCTGTCTGTCTGCATTGTATGCCCAAAGAATACTTATACCTGTATTCAAATAAAACATGTCTTGAGAACCACTTGCACTTGGATACGGGACATCTTTAAAAAAAGAGCAAATTGTGTTCACTTTGCATTCCTTGATGAATCAGACCCCTAGTGTTCAGGAAAAAGGGGGATCAAGACAAAGTCTAATTTTTAAATTGTTTGAAAAATATCTTATCCTTTACCTATATCTACAGTCATGGCCACAAATATTGTCACTCTTGCAGTTTTTTCTACTAATACACTATTTATTCCAGAAAATTGTTGCAACTAAAAAATATTTTGTTATTCACAAATGTACATCTTTGCAGTGGAATAAACCAGAAAGAGTCTATAAATAGATTCCAATGAGATTATTCTCCTTCACGTTAAAACTGAACTCACCTGTGGTGACTAACAAGTACCTGCAATATAAAAATCACTCATTGCATGTCACTGTGTATATTGCAAAGAATGTGGAGAAAAGAGAGAAAAAGCCAGAGAATTGTCTGAAGAGGTCAGACAGAAGATTGTAGCAAAACGTGGACAATCTCAAGGCTACAAATACATCTCCAGAGACTTTTATATTCCCGTTTCCACCACACATAATGTTATCAGGAAGTTTAAGGTCCATGGCACTGTAGTGAAACTCCCGGGACATTGCTGCAAGTGAAAACTTGTTCAAAGATTGCAGCATGGGATTATTCAAATGGTGAAGAACCACCTTAATCAACTGCCAACCAGATTCAAGCTGACCTTCAGACACAAGGTATGACAGATTCCACTCCCAACAACCGTAGCCAACTCAATAAAAGGTGGTTATAAGGTGGGAGGCCTAGGAGGGCACCACTGCTGGAAAAAAACAAGAGAGTTTGTGTGACGTTTGCCAAAACATCTGAACAAGCCAAATTAATTCTGGGAGAATATCCTGTGCACAGAGGAGGCCAAATGACAGATTTTTGGTAAAGCACATCATCCCTATGTTTACAGAAAGCAAATTGAAGCTTTCGAAGAAAAAAATAACTTTCTATACAGTCAAACATAGAGGGGATTCAGTGACATGTGCATGGCATCATGAAAAACGGGAGATTACCAGGATATTTTGGAGTACAGTCAGAAATCTGGGTATTTGTCGAAGGTCAAGGGTCTTCCAGCAGGACAATGACCCCAAACACACTTCAAAAAAATGACAAGACACTAAACTAGTGGCGGATCCAGGGGGGGGCGATCGGGGCGATCGCCCCCCCCTAGCAGGGGCTTGCTGCCGGCGGCTGCACACTATGTGCAGGTCCGTTCGGCAGAGAGAGTTAGGGAGAGAGTCCTGCCCAACTGCTCTGATTGACACAATCAGAGCAGCCGGGCAGGACTCTCTCCCTAACTCTCTCTGCTGAACAGACCTAAACATAGTGTGCAGCCGTCGGCAGCCTTAGGTGGCAAAAAGGAGGCCAAGCTAAATCGCCCCCCCCCCCCCCCCCTAAATCGCCCCCGGTACAATTAAGTTCTGGATCCGCCCCTGCACTAAACTGTTCTGCAGTTGGGAGACAGCAGCCTTTACATCTGGGAGAACTGGAGCAGTTTGCACAAGAGGAGTGGACTAAACTGTCAGTAAGGAGGTGCAGGAAGCTCATACATGGCTAAAGGATGCAATTGATTGCAGTTATTTTAACCAAAGACTGTGCTACCAAACACTACGTCTAGTGTGCCAATAATTGTGTCAGTTCCATTTCTTTTTCTTTTCTGATTTAAAGGTATACACCATATTACATTCAGAATTAGACAAATGTTCTCTAATATTAACAAAAAATTGCGAAGATAAAATACAGTTGTTAATTTCAAATTGTGAGTGATTTGAAAAAAGTGCAAGGGTGCCAACATTTTTTAGCCATGACTATGTATGTCAACCTGTAAATTTACTTATATGTCAACCTATATATCTACCTAGTTGAACAAGGTCAATACTATACAGAGCTCCAAGAAATAATTGAAAATAATAAGTAGTGATTTGCAATTTAGGAGCTAGTTGAATGGTACAAAGTTATAGGTTGATGTATTTATTGTCTGCAAGAAAATACAATATTCCTCCCCGGAGCAATACTGCACCTCAAGTAAGTCATATATATATAGTCAAATATTTCTACTCTTAGTAACTTTTACCACTGTTATTGCTAAACTGGAAGTTACTAACCTGAAACAAAGTATCCTCTTCAAACTTAACTGAAATCTTTTTAATCGACATAAAAGATATTGTCAAAAAATGAAAAAGAATGAAGTATGAACAGTCTGACCTCCTGCTGCCAATCTCATGTGACAATATCAGCATTTGAGGATAGCAATCTGAGTTAAACTTGGGTTGACATCTCCATAAATGTTCGAAAGACACTAGATATTCTAGTAATCATTTAAAGACAATTTTAATAAAATAGTGACATATAGACCACATGTAATTTGAGGCATTAAGTGGCTCAAACCTTTTAATTTCCTATTGCTAAAATTTTCTAAATATGTTTTATATATATTGTGGCAAACATGCCTCTTTGCCACAGTTCCCTTATAATGGATCTGATAAAAACACAGCCAGTCTGCAGCAGCAGGCTGCAGACACGGTGTCACGGGCACTAGGAGTCTTTACCCAGGGATCACCAGGTGATAAGCTTACCAGAGCAGTATAGGTGGTAATATGGTACTCTGGTAGCAGGGTGATCACGGAACAGGAGACAGCAGATGATAGAGATGCTCAGGAAAGTCTATGACTAGCAGCACTGGTGATATATATGTAGTAATACACGAGGAACTGTATGGACAAAGGACACGTGAGGGTAGTCAGTGGTCTGCGGTAGCAAGTTGTACCACTGCTATAGTGAGGAGGAATGTCCAACAGAAACGAGGAGGTGATGAGAGTCAGCGGTCTGCGGTTAGCAAGTTGTACCGCTGTCTGGGTGAAGGAATGGAATCCAAGTGGAGGTATCCGGGGAGTCAGTGGTCTGCGTTAGCAAGTTGTACCACTGCTATGTGAGAGGATACTGGAACAGGTGACACGGGAAACAGGGATCAGTGGTCTGCCTCTAGCAAGTTGTACCACTGGATATATATGTGAGGAGAAGCACGGGGAGAGACTGCAATACAGAGGATACACGGGCACCTTGAACTTGATCCACAATGACATGCACAATATAGTAATGACTGAACAGCACTGCAATAATATAAAGTCACAGAAACTATCCGGGCAACAGATAACACAGTCAATGATGGCAATAGTCTCAGCGGATAGTAAACTCCAGAGGAGAACAACTCAGTCCAGCAAGATATGCAACACACCAGCACAGTCAATGAGAAGTATGCATACCGTGGTTCAGGAGCAGGCTGTCAGACAGGAGTGCAGAGATACCTGAACGGCTGGAGGCCGGCAGGATGCGAAGTCCCAGGAGGATGAAGCGGTAATCAAGTAGGTGCAGCGCACAGGTAGGTAGACCAGCAAGGGAACAAATACTCAGGAAGCAGTAGTATGTAGAACTGGACTCCTGGAGGACCCTGAAGAGTAGAGATGGTCTAGATGAGATGAAAGCAGTGAGGCGCAGATCCGATGCAGACTGGCGAGTAGAGACCAGCGGGAACACGGAGAAGCACGGAGAGCGGATCAGCTGCTGCAGACACGAGAAGAACTGAGGAGTAGCAGCCAGCAGGACTCTGCAGGTACACGGAGGTAGCGGATAGCAACCAGCAGGTGCAGCCACGATGAAACACGGGAGAGCAGAGCTGAGCTGGAACTGTTGAGCACGGAGAGCAGCGGATAGGAATCAGATGTAGCAGTCTCGAGGAAACACGGGAGAGATGAGATGAGCTGAAGACTGAAGCGCACGGAGGCAGCAGATAGGAATCAGCCAAACAGTCACGATGAAACACAGAAGGGTTGAAGTGGTCTGAGGACTGTAGTGCACGGAGGCAGCGGATAGGAATCAGCTAACAGTCACGATGAAACACGGCAGAGTTGAAGTGGTCTGAAGACTGTAGTGCACGGAGGCAGCGGATAGGAATCAGCTAACAGTCACGATGAAACACGGCAGAGTTGAAGTGGTCTGAAGACTGTAGTGCACGGAGGCAGCGGATAGGAATCAGCTAACAGTCACGATGAAACACAGAAGTGTTGAAGTGGTCTGGAAACCACAGGAGTAGAAGTGGTCTGGAAACCACAGGAATCAGCAGAGCTGAATACACGAGGAAACACAGGAACACCTTCAGAGGCTCATGGGGAATGAGACTCCAAGATCAGGCAACGTGGTATTGACCACAGGTGCTTAATATAGGGAGTGTTGCTTGATCTGCCAATTAAGTTAAAGGAACAGGTACTGAAGGGTTTGAAAGGGCTGCGCATGCGCAGACCCTCAGGATGGTGGACGGCCACGGTTCCTAAACATACGGGAAGAAGCACTCACAGTCCGGTGAGTGACACAGGGTCCCTGGGATCCTCTTTTAGCGCACACACACAAAGGTGTTCCAGATGGGTGTGATTGGTTTGCTGTGATTTGTTTGTAGTGCTTGGGGTGGAGGATAAAGACACTGTATGTGTGGGTGGGACCACCGATGCCAGAAAGTGGCCGGCTTGCAGACAGGGAAGTTATGTCTAGCCAGATGTAGGTGGTGGGGATTTTTGTGTACTGTTACTGGATATGATTGCTGAATCAGTGTTGGAACTGTTTACCCTCCTGCCATCCTGACAACTGCTAATAAACAGTTAAATGGTTCAGCATACCTGTGTCGGATTCCTGTGAATGCTGTACTTTCTCACAATATATACATACATATGTGTGTGTGTACAGAATTAAATTTAAACTCCTCACCCTCACCTTTAAAGCTCTTAGTCAATCTTCCCCTCCCTACATCTCCAATCTCATCTCTACCTACACTCCTATCTGCTCCCTCCGCTCTGCCTGTGACCGCCGCCTCACTACTTCACTGATCACCTCCTCTCACTCTCGTCTTCAGGACTTTGCCCGGGCTGCTCCCCTGCTGTGGAGCGATCTTCCACGTTCCATCAGGTTAGCATCTACTCTCAAAGGCTTCAAGCGTGCCCTTAAGACTCATTTCTTTATTCAAGTCTATCAGTCCTCCTCCTAACTTCCTTGTCCTGGCTCTCTCCCCCAATTAATACCACCCTATTTGTGTCTCTCCCTTCCCTTTAGGATGTAAGCTCTCATGAGCAGGGCCTTCTTTCCTTGTGTGCTCCTTCTACTGTTCCTTCACCCTCTGTACCTCCTGGCCTGCTTCGCAGCCCTGTTTTCCATATTTTCTTAAGCTTTGGCCTTCTTTTCGCTGATTTCTACCATCCCTTTCACTATCTGTCCCAGAGTTAATCTGAGCAAATTTGACCTTTGTGATGACTTCCTACTATCCAGCAACGATGAAGGATATTTGCTGCCTTACAGCAAAGGTGTCAGAAAAATTAGCAGAACAGCATTGGTGTGAGAATCAGAACAGTTTTGAAAGTAAAGCCTAAATTGGCCCCAAAGCAAAGATTTGGTAATTGCCACCAATTGTGCACCAGGCGGTTTGCATAAGCGCACCACTGGAGGATTAAGCCCAGGAGAACCCAGATAATGTAGTGTATGCTATACCAGGCTCTTATTGTCAGCTACCACCCAAGAGAGAGAGAAGAACAGTAGCCGTTTTGTCAGTTCAGAATAGATGTGAAGAGCCCAAGCAACACAGGGGGAATATGGAGAAGAAATTTGAGAGTGTTAATTTGGGGTTTAGGCATTGGAGTGCAGAGGAGAATCTAGCAGCTTCAAGCCAAGAGAAGAGGAGTTTTGGGTTCAGGATGTGACAGGTGCTGATGGACTCCTATGTGGAGATGATTCGAGTGGCTCATCTCTGATATCTATGCAGGGCTCTCAGTATATGAAGAGAGAGGAGGGAGAAAGTGAAATTATCCTGGCCCAGCTGACTCATGATCAGGAAGCCAGTATAACATGTAATCCTCCTAAGGTAGTCTCTCTCGGTCTGTGTGTGTGTATGTTAGGGAATTTAGACTGTAAGCTCCAATGGGGCAGGAACTGATATGAGTGAGTTCTCTGAACAGCGCTACGGAATTAGTGACGTTATATAAATAAATGGTGATAGTGATGAAGTTATTGCTTTAAATTCTTGTTAAAGTAAAAGAGAGGGGTTTGCTATGGCATTCTTGGTTGCATAAGTCCCAACTGAGTTATCACAAAGCCAATCCCCAGAGCAGACATTCTTGCCACACTGTATTTCACTCTCCTGACTCTGCACTACCATGGTAATATAACTAAATGGGAAAGCTTCAAAACAGATAGGGGTTCAAAGGAACCTTCATGTCACGTGCTAGACCAGCCAACGCTCTTACCTTGGTCCGATGGGCTCTCCCTCTATAAAGCAACGGGCTGCTGCTGAGCAATTTCTGTTCCTGCAGCTTGTTCCTCTACTCCCCCTGCCAAGCTCACTAACAACCAATAGCATGAGAACCTCTGCTATTTAAAACCTTGGGCTCTTATTAATTTGTTATAGGGAGCCTCCTTCTCTTTCCCCTGCACTCTTTAATACACCTGTGCCCATGGATAGGTGCCAGATCTTCATGTCAGTATAAGCGCTAGCTATTCTGTATATAGGCATATAGTAGGGAGCACTGTTTTTGGAGAATTGTTTCTATTTATAAGATTATTCCTGGTATCTGTCACCTCCAGAATATTCCTGGTATCTGTCATGTCCAGTGTATTCCTGTTCTCAGTCATCTAGCGTATCCAGCGTATTCCTAGTATTTGTTATCTCCTGTGTATTACTGGTATATGTCATCTCCAGATTATTCCTGGTAATATCATCATCATCCAGTGTACTCCACAGTTCCTGCATCTCATGGTAGTACCTTAATTCCTGAACTTGCTAACCTGCCAGGGCCACGAACTGCGTGGTGCTAATAGCAAAGTTCATAACTCCTTGCTGGGAGTCCTGCCGAAAACATACACCTCATTGGATTCTGTGCCTTCATAACACAACAGGTAATGCAAGTTCAGGCTGATTGTCCAGAGTCTACTTCTATTTAGCTGTGACAGTAAGATCTGGGCAATATGGACTCATGGACCCAGGTAACCTGTCTCCGAAGGCCTTACTCCAACACAAACTGGCTACCATGGATAAACAAGAGTCTATCCAGGTGCAATCAGTACAGTGTCTTACATGTCTTTCCACCAAGCGGGATATGCTTCAGCACACTTTGGTTAACCCTGAAATTCTCACGAAATCACTTTTCTCTTCCATGGCTTCAGTGGCTACTGTTGTACCTTCACATCTTTAGTTCCCTCTCCGGTGAAATATAATGGAGACCCAAAGACTTGCTGCAGCTTCCTTAATCAATGAGACGTCCAATTCGAGTTACTCCTCAGCAACTTTCCTACTGAAAAGGCCCTAGTCGCTTACATCATCTTGCTGCTCACTGGTGAGGTACTGGCTTGGGTGTCCCCTCTCTGGGAATGGAATGATCCTGTTTTACACACCTGTGCCTCCATCATATCTTAATTTAGAAAACAGTTTGCTTCAGGTCAAACTGCCTCCACTGCTGCCAGTATTGTGCGCGTCCGACAAGGTTCCCAGATGATTGATCAATATGAGGTGCAATTTCTCACATTCTCTTCTGATTTACAATGGAACTATGAGGCATTGGTAGAAGCCTTTGGCAGGGTCTTGCGGACCGAGTTAAGGACCAGTTGAACTGGTCCTGAACTGTGAACTTCTGACTCCTCTCGGTGAACTAAACTCTCTAAGCAACCATGTAGATATTTGCTTTTGGGAACGTTCCTTGGAAAAAGAATGGGTTAGTACCTAGATTACATACTTCCCAGACATCTACTGAGCAACCCGTACAATTGGGTCAATATTTTTCCTTGACCCAAGAACACGGGTGGAGATTTAAAAATATGCTATGCCTGTATTGTTCAAAATCAGGCCATTTGCTTGTCTCCTGTTCCAAGCACTTGAAAAACTGCTTCAGGGGAGGTCCAGTTATGTTCAATTTCTCATTCTCAGCAAGCTAACAATTATGGAAATTGCTCCTTATTTGTGAATCTTTAGAGACCCTATGGACAGTGACTATTCCTGCACTTCTGGACTGCAAAGACACAGGGAATTTAATATTTTCAGCTCTTGTAGCCAAATGAGCCTACTCTACCTTTGGAAACTAATTTTTTTAACTTCCATTTGATGACACCTGGATCACATATGATATTATCCAGTATCAGTCTGCTCCTGTAACCCCCCTTATAGGGGCTCTTCATAAAGATGCTATTGATTTTCGTGTGGTTCCTCATACTTCTACTACTATCATTCTTTGGTCTTCCCTGATTACAATTACAATTTGCCTAATGTGGATTTTACTTCTGCTCAAATTTTGGCTTGTATCAGTAGAATAACAACTAACTGAAAGGTTTCCTTGATACCTACCTCAGTTAATTCTTCTATTGCTCCCCAATATCAATGCTTTCTGCAAACATTAGTCTGAAGTTCTGCCACTCCATCTAATTTCGGACTGTTCTATCGATCTAATACCTGGGAAGGTACCAACACGTGGTCGTGTATATCCTTTATCTCTTCCAGAAACAAAAGCTATGTCTGAATACATAAAATAGAATCTCCAATGTGGTTTCATTAGACCATTTTCTTGGGTTGGGTATGAATTCCCCCACTGAAATCGACGACAAAAAAATAAACTACACGAAAATGCCTACAAGTACATTATCGCGAGAGCTGCATAGACGCAATGTTAAACATACATACAATACCTACAAATTTGATATAACGATATAATGTGTCACGAATACGCTCCCAGCCGCCGTGACTTTGGGGTGTTTGCTATATGAGGTCACACAATTCCACCCCCCAGTCTCTCTTTACCTATCACACAGGTTATAGAATAGCCCCAAACAGTGCTCACACCCCACACACTTCAGGTTTTCCACCACCTATTGAATATGGGCAATAGGACCCCAATATACTGTCCCACACTGGCACACAAGGCTTCTAGCTATCCACAGACTAGCAAGACCCACACCAGCAAGCAAAGGGTTAACTCTTCACACATCCAGACTGTTACACAAATCTAAATGCAAGCACACACAGCTTGTTAATCAAATGTATCAACAAATCACACACTGGCATTCAAAGGGTTAACTTGGCCGTGCTATATTCTTCTTAACAGGCTAATGGATGTGTTAGAGTATCAAGGACGCAACATATTAAATTATAGATTATAGATTTAATATACAAAAATACAGGGCATACAGATATAAAAAGAAAAAATGAATAAACGATGAATAGATTAAAATAACAAGCAAAACATTTTAAAATAAAAGAGGTTACATCCAGATTAGCTCTTAAGTGTATTGCCTTTTCTGGCCAAGGGATATTTGCTTGGAAGATGGACAGCTTATCAATGTGAATTGATTTCCCAAAAAGTCTGACAATTTGTTGTGAGTGGTCTCAGTTTATTAAAGACACTTCAACACCTGTCTCCGCTCCCAGGGGTTGTGTCTGTGATACTTTTTTCAATCACCATTTGCATGTTGCCTGATTTAGTACCCAATTCTACTATGTGACATAACTTTTCTGTGGAGTGTCATACAGACCCAATTTCATTATTAATGAATCCCCTATAAATTTGTCCATCTTTTGATGCCAAACATGATGGAATTATGACAATGGGACATACCTTTTCCAAAGATATGTGATTATAACTGTTCCCGGATACCGCCAGTACCTGTCATTCACAACCTTGGTGTGGTTTCTGCTCCTTGGTGTGGAGTTGCACCCAGATTTCCCAAAATATGAACTATGAAAATATTTTCCTTTGAAGCCCATATTTCTATATACCTGTATAGGCTTTCAAATGTGGCCATTGTCTCGAAGATTCTCACCTGGGCATCTGGCTCTATCATTTTCATTTAATGGTTCTTTGTGTTTACACTATCTATTGAAAGGAAGTCAATTAGGAAGTGGAATACATGATCAAAAACAATGGATGTCTGTGATCTGCATATCTTAAGCAGGTCTCCTCACAAAAGGGTTTGCCTAACCTAAATACCTCCTACTGGGCGAATTATTTCCTTTTTAAAACATTTGGTCAAACATTTATCTGAGTTAAAAACCAGGTTCATTTATGTGTCAATGCAATATTTTATTTGGGCCCTGGCATTTAATATTCTGTTTCATCGTATCAGATTTATGCTCTCATCCTGACAGCATAAATGACTACAATACAGGTGAACAACAGTACTAATTACTACACTAGAAATGCAAACTGAGAAATATTACCTACAAATATTAAAATCACTACAAAAATATATCTGACAATGAATATTACCTATACTACATAAATTCCTAATAAAATAAAAATGACTCATAAACGACTCCAAAAGTACTACTAAACAAATTTCTACATACAATATTAACAACACAACTTTAATGTGTACAGAAAAAAATATCACTACTGAGATATAAACCCTACACATTATATTTGTACACATACCCATATTGATAATCTATCACTAAAAATAAAAAGGCCATTTACTCATGCTAAAAATAGGTGTATGAAAACGGCAAGAGTGAAATGTACCAGATTACTACATTATATATTTGTTTTATCAAACATTAAACCCTCTGTATCTCTTTGTAACATATTTAGTTTATTATTGACAATCAATGGTGTTAGGGCCATAATAGTTTGAACTTAGATGAACACATAAACTTTTCTCGACCATGTTTGTTATTACTGTATGTTTCCATGTATTTTCTAGCCTTGTTTGTTACTACACTTTTCTGTCATACTCACAAAAGCATTACACCAGTTATTGTTTTTAATAGTAATACTTCAGCTGATTCGTTGTGTTCAGAACTGGTGTTTAATTAGACCTTAATCTTTTGCTCTTGAAGGAACCGTTACAAATAAGCAATTTTTTTTTAACTGCTGCGTTTTATGCTGTGTAATTGCCAATGTTTATATTAATTCAGATGTAAATTAAAGCAAATTAATCTATACCTTGTAATTTATATATTTTAAACAATAAATATAATTATTTTTTATTATTATATTCTCAACCATTCTTAAAAAGAAAATTCTCTATAACCATATTGTGCAATACTGGTATAGACATGTTATTCTAATTCTAAGTCTCCAGTGATATTCTACTGAGTTACAGCTCAAACAGAAACAGGAGAGGTCCCAGTGTTGTTGCCACTCTGCAGTCTACGTGCTATTGCTCCATTGCTAATTGTCATTGCTGAAATAGAAATAATAGGGTTGTCAGTATTTTTCAAAATCTGCAGTCACATTGTACTGTGTTATTATAGCTCCCACAGAAACAGGAGAGGTGCCTGTGTTCTTGCCAGTCTACAGTTTACATGCCATTGCTCCATTGCTCATTGCTATTTCTGAAATAGAAATAATAGGGCTGGTAGTGTTTTAAAAATCTCCAATCACATTCTACTGTGCCATAGCTCACCCAGAAATAGGAAAGGTGTCAGTGTTTTGTGCTGAAACAGAAATTCAAATGATAGGGCTTGCAGTGTTTTTAAAAGTCTACAGTGACATTGTACTATGCCATAGCTCATACAAAACCAGGGGGGGTGGCAGTATCCTTGTCACTCTCCAGTATTTAGCAACATTGTTCTTGTCACTCTCGAGTCTCAGTGCTGTTGGTCACACAGAAACAGGAGTAGCAGTGTTCTTGTCACTCTCCATTCTTTAATCACATTGTTCTTGTCACTCTCCAGTCTCAGTCATGATGATACTAATCCCTCTACATAATGTGCTTAAGCCTATGTTCAAGTGCATAGTGGTTTTAAGTCAGGGAAACAAAAATTTATAAAAAAGCTTGTACCTTTTTAAAGAAACAAACATCTCTCTAATAAAGGTGAAACTACTGCAGAAAAACATACAATTGCCAACATGCCATTCTACCCAAAATATTAACAAGCATACCATCATCAGTTAGCTCTCTTCTCTTAGCTAGATTCCAGCTAGATCCCAGCACGTGCAATCTACACTGTCATCATCCTCACCCTCATACGAATTCCTCCCCACTGGAATCCGCCATTACAGAAGTCTCTGTGCTTTGATGTAATTGCTGGTAATGGCCTTCCCCGTGGCATTTGTAGTTCATTTTACGACAGAGCTGTCATGATTTTTGAGAAATTCTTTTACACCAGACCAAATGTCAAAATGATGTTCTGCATCACCACTGGTTGTCTTGGGAAAATTTAGTTTTTCCCTAGCAGCAGTTGCCAAAGAAACTGAGGAAGGATGAGTGGTCATGTCATGTACCACTTGAGCTGTCAGCTTGCTGACCAGGAGCTCATTGCATCTCTTGTGATCTGGGACAGTGGGATATAAAGAGAAGACATAACTCTTAAACCTAGGATCAAGCATAGTCGCCAAAATTAAAAAAGAAATGCCCAAAAATCTTGACAGCTCTGTAGTAAAATGAACTACAAATTCCACGAGGAAAGCCTTTACTGGCATTCAGATCAAAGTACAGAGACTTCTGCAATGGTGGATTCCAGCCGGGATTAATTAATATTGAGTGATGATGATGTACACACTGATGAGGGTGAGGATGATGACAATGTAGATTGCAGGTGCTGGATTCCAGCTGAGAGAAGGAAACTAGCTGATGCTGGAATGCTTATTAATATTTGAGTAAAATGACATGTTGCCAATTTTACGTTTTTCCACAGTAAAGTTTCACCTTTATTAAAGATGTGTTTATTTCCAGTATCCCCAGTAATTGCAGATGAGAATGTGAAATGAGGACTTGTACAGGGGGGGGAATGGATTTAAAAGCTGGGTTTGTATTATCGGTTGGGGTACGAATTTACAGAGGTGGTGTAAACGATAGTCAGTAGGATGAAGCGAAAAAAACAAAACTGACTTGGTCGACTGATAGTAACTGATGAGTGACCTTAATAATGACAAAACAAGTCCCCCATCAGTGTGATAAAAAATCACGATCAGCAGTAAGAACAGCAGCGTGTTTTGGCGTCACCTTAAATTGCGACCTTTATATCAGTATTTTTAAAGTGACAATGCCGGGTACCTAACCCTAACATTATTGTTATTTCTAACCCTCACCCTATTCCTAACCCATGTATAAGCTAGTAAACTCTAAATCTAGCAATGTAACACTCAAAATATAGTAATACATTCATACATACAGCTGTATATGGAAAACAAACAGTTTTAAAGAGCTAAAAATGGCATAGAGCCTGTCATAAAAGAGAATACTAACAACTAGTTGAAGTCCCAGAAATTTTTGTTGTACATAAAAACGGATTAAAACCAATTGTTTGGTGAACCAACTGTCTGATCAATATGCCCTTACTAAAAAAAAATCAGGATATAGTTATAAATAGTAATCTTATTCGGATATGAGGAACAGAAAATAAATAGGCACCTCTGGTAAACTATTTTCCAAAAATGTGCCAAGGTCAAAATCTAGTTTTAGACCCTTTGGTGATAATGTGTCCAGGTCATATATCCATCTCACTTCTTCTCTTGAGATGGCCTTATACGGTTTAGCCTTGTAAACCATTCAACATTGGATGCAGTTTCAGTTTTTAGCCTACATATCACAGGATGGTAAATCTTGTTATTTGGGGCTGAAAACCCCACTGAACTCACAAACGCTGTTTAGTAAAGCTACCCCTAATTTTTGCCCTTTTGATAATAACCTATTGGAGTGATGTTAAGTGAATTTGACTGTACATTGTGCTGAAAGCTCATTACCAGTGATGCTATACTTCATGGGGAGTAACTGGAGGATCTGTCTACTGATATTTCTACAGCATGGCCAGACAATGTAAATCTTCAACTTGGCTGGTAACAGGATATAAATAGGATTACCTGTGTGATGAAAGTAACCTCAAGATACCAGGCTACTCTGTGAGTCTATGCTTTAATGCCCTGGTCTTCAAAGTGATTCTAAAATAATAAACTACATTTTTTCCCCCTGTGTAGTGGAGTGGATATTTAAATGCTTTAGTCCCTCAGTTACTCATCACGCAGTGAATCACTTATGCACATACATATAAGCAGGCATCACACAACCAATAAGTATTAAAGAAATCTAAACAAGACAATCTTAATTACAAACGTCGTTTCTGGGTTCCTACTGTATAAGATTTTCTCTTTTCTTATCTTTAAATAATAAATGAGATGAGCATGTTTCCAAAATATAATATTTCTATTTTTTATTAAAATGATATTATGAATAGATACATCCATACTGGACGAAGCAGACACACGCCCAGGGTCTCAAATTATAATTGACAATCTATATTTGATTAAGTCATTCTTTTATTGATAATGTTACTCTTTATTACTTTAAAACACACCTTCCCAGCTTACATCACGGCTGGCACTCTAAGCCTCTTTCATTAAAGTGACATGTTCTTGGAGGGCCTTTTGGAAGGGTCGTCTTGACCTTATCTGTAGCCAATATTTTTTGGCTTTGCTTGGACATTGTGAAATAATGGAAATTTACTAAAAACATGTCTCTTGTTATGTAATATGTGTTTTTCCATTCTCCTAAAAACACAGAAACAAAGTTCAAGTTCATTGGTTCATTCTATTGAACTAATTGGTAATATAGGGTTTTTGTTAATTATAACTTCAACACTACAAATATTTTTTTTCAGGTAGATATCCATCAGATTTATTTATAGTTCCACTATAAAGTCTCTAATAGAAAAACCTGTCAGCAACTGCCTTAAATTAAACTGTAATGTAATGACTAAATTATTTCATTAACAGAATTCAATAACTTTTTTATACACTACATTACATCTAGAAATTTTAACAACAACGAATACATATATTTTCAGTTAAAATACATTTTGATCATGAGTATTATTTGAACTATTTTTCTATCTGTTGGTTCTTGCAGTATATTTTCTAGGGAATAGACAGGCAATTTTTTCGCTGGCTCCACTATCCATTATTTACTCCATTATTTTAGTATACACTTTTACATTTTTTCTTTTCACATTTAATTTCCTTTTTTCTTTTATATTTCACTTTGTACCATGATGGCATTATTAATCTCATTTGAGATATGACATCTGTCCTAATACATAACAAAATCTGTCCATTCAGGCTTGAGACGTGTTTTTATTATTATATCATTAATAAATACATTTATTCCCTTAGAATTAAATTGGAGTGCTCTAGCAACCCATTGCTTTCATCTTTCTTTTCTCTTCTGGTGTAGGTAAGGGTCAGTAATTTGAATTGGATTCTGGAGGACACAGGAAGCAAGTGTAGGGATTTGCAAAGAGGTGCCACGGATGTGGAGCGGTGAGAGAGGAAGATCAGTTTTGCAGCAGCATTTTGGATGGATTGAAGTGTGGATATATGGGTGTCGGGAATGCCAGATAGCAGGAGGCTGCAATTGTCAAGATGGGAGATGATGAGAGAATTGATAAGAGTTTTGGTAGCATGTTAAGTAAGAAAAGGGCGTATACTTGCAATATTTTTAAGGTGGAGTCGACAAGACAGTGAGAGAGTCTGGATGTGACGAATAAAGCAGAGGGAGGAGTCAAGTGTGACACTAAGAAAGCAGACTTGGGAGACAGATAAATTTGTGGTGTTATTGACAGTGAGGAAGACTTGTGGAGAGGTGGTGATTCTGGCAGGAGGGAGGATAATATGCTCTGTTTTGGATACATCGAGCATTTGGTAGTGTTGGGATATCCATGTGGAGATAGCTGAAAGACCATTGGTTACACAACATAGTACAGAAGGAGAGAGGCCAAGGGAAGAAATATAGATTTGGGTGTCATCAGGGTAGAGGTTGTACTGGAGGCGGAATGAGTGAACAAGTGCTCCAAGAGAAGAGGTGATTAATGAAAAAAGTAAAAGGCCAAGACCAGAGCCTTGTGGGACCCCAACGGAAAGTGGGAGTGGAGGGGATGATATGCCAGAGGTAGAAACACTAAAGGAGCGGTTCGATAGGTAGAAAGTGAATCTGGAAAGAACTCTGTCATTAAGGCCAGTGGAGTGAAGGGTGTGTAGGAGAAGAGGGTGATCAACAGTTTGAAAAGCAGCAGAGAATTACAGAAGAAGGAATATGGAGAAATGATCGTTAGAGTTTGCAGTAAGTAGATCATTGATCACTTTTGTGAGAACAGTTTCAGATAAATGTTGGGGATGGAGCCTGATTGCAGATAGTCAAGAATGGAGTAAGTGGAGAGAAAGTGAGATAGGCATTTGTACAGTAAGTGCTCAATTAGTTTGGAGGCAAACGGGAAGAGAGAAATAAGGCAGTAGTTGGAGAAAGAGGCTGATCGAGAGATGGTTTCTTTAGAATTGTTGAGATAAGCACATGTTTAAAGTAGGTTGGAAAGAATGAATTAAGGGTGGGGAGTGTAGGTGAAGGCGGGTAGAGTGGGTAGAGTTTGTATAACTTGGCATGAGGAAATATCTTGTTGAATGGTGTCGATTTGTTTTCTTATAAATAGGGGGCAAAATCATGGGCTGCGAGGGAGGAAGGGGGAGGAGGTGCAGGTGGGCAGAAAAGAGAGTTGAAGGTGGCAAAGAGGCGATATGGGTTAGAAGACTGGGTGGACATTAGAGATTTGAAGAATGTTTGTTTGGCAATTGAAAGGGCAGTGCTGTAAGATGAAAAAATTAATTTTTAGTGGAGGAAATCAGGATAGGAATGAGATTTTCTCCAGTGGGGCTCTGCAGTGCTGGAGCACTTTTGTAGTTAGTGGGTCTTTTTGGTGTACAGTGGTTTGGGTTTGGATCCTCGGAGACTATATGTGGTAGCTGAAACTGCATTGTCTGGGGGTGAAGTGAGTGTTTTGTTGAAGAAAGAGGCGGCCTGATTGAGGCAGGTCAATACAACAAAGAAGAAAATAGTTGTTTTAGTAAAGATAAGAAGTGGATTGGGTTAAGAGTACATAGGTGTCTTCATGTACGTGTGGATTTGGGTGCAGAGGGGAGGGCAGGAGGTAAGGTGAGGCTGAAGGAAAGGAGGCTGGTTGGGAAGGCAAAATTGGTGAAACTAGAGATAGAGTAGTTGCGGGAGAAGACAAGGTCAAGGCAGTGTCCATCACAGTGGGTGGGAGATGAGTTCCATTGGGAGAGAACAAAGAAGGAAGTGAAAAAAGTTTAGTGGTAGAAGAGACAGTGGGATTATCAATGGGAATGTTGACATCACCTAGTATGAGAGTAGGCAGGTCAAAGGAGAGGAAAAAATTGAGCCTGGGGGGCGATAAATGATAGCAGCACGAAGTTAGAGAGGATAAAATAGACAGATAGTGTGGACTTCATAGGAAGTTAATGAGAGTGAGGGTTCAGAGGGTATGACTTGGAAGGTGCAACTTGGAGAAAGTAGAATCCCTACACCACCACCCTGTCTGTTTCCGGGTCTGGTGGTATGGCTGAGAGAGAGTTCCCCCATATAAGAGAGCTGCAAGAGATGTAGTGTCAGAGGAGGTGAGCCAAGATCCTGTAATGGGAAGGAGGTTGAGGGATTCATAAATTAATAGATTATGAATGGATGCAAGTTTGTTACAAACAAATCTGGCATTCCATTGTGCACAGGAGAAGAGAAGAGAGGGTAGTGGAGATATGCTGATAAGGTTTGCGGAATTGCATGAAGGTTTGGGATGGAGCGAGGTGTGTAAGCAGAAAATAGAGATTGTACAGGGTGCAGGTTTAGGAGAGATGTCACCAGCAGCCATGAGAAGTATCAGAGTGAGAAAGAGGAAACATGAGGAGGATTTGTGGGTGTGAGGTTTATTTCTGTATATGAAGGCTGGTGAGTGTGGTGTGTGCAGGAGACAAAACAGTTCATGTGTGCAGACTAGTGAGGAGGGAAGTAGGGAAGGGGAAATCAAAATAGGGGAGGGAGAAATAGGATGATGGTGAAAGAAGAGGAGTTTGAATAGAAGTGCGGTGATAGTGAATAGGAGAGAGTGTAAATTGTGTAGGTGTGTGATGGAGAGATGTGAGAGATAATGATTTGTGCATTAGCTGAAGTAGGTAATGAGATATTGGAAAGGAATAGTTGATCCAAATGGTGCAGAGCAATGGAAAAGGTGAAGGATACTTTACCGTCCCCTGGCAGGGGTTAATAGAGTAGGCAGTTTTTGTAGCTCTGACATGACAAATTCCAGGATAATGATAGTTGTGTGCAGAGGGTCCAGCAGCCACACAGAGATGGCAGCAGCAATCACAATTGAGCTCAGTGAACAGCTGAACAGATGTGGAAACAGCAATGACAGTTGAGCTCTGTTGGTGACAGCTGAACATAGATGGTAGTTTAGTAGATACAAAGACAATCTTGTTATATAGTATGAAGTCGATCCTTAGCGATGCTGTGATGTTTGCCAACTATAACTAATCCCCTTCTTTCCCTCTGTCCTCAGTGACTCTGAGTGGAGGAAGTCACTGTGTTCTTCTATTACAGACTGCAGGAGGAAGTGCAGGGTGACACAGACACCAGTTGCTTGTGCTTCTTCTTGCAGTTACTCTTTAAGAGCATAGAAGCAGACAACATGAGCAGAGCTACCAGGGAGGGAGAAGAAGTATCCTCCTTCCTCTGTACTTGCTCTGCCTTTGTAGTTGGTCACAGTGCTGCTCATTATTAAGGCATAAATAAGAATATAATAACATATCTATATGCTGGATGTCATTCTCAGAATCTTCTCTTATTTTATATGTATGGGAAAGTATACAGTACCACTTATGTACAGCAGGAAATTATTGTTGTTTGTGCATAGACAAGTATTCAGTAGCTATAAGAATAGACACAATTACTCTGCCTTATATACTGGGAATAATATTAAATATTGAAAGCATTACATACATACAGTCAGTTATTTGTTTACATCATGTATGTAAAATTACAAAGTAGTTACTGCATTGAATTAGTGGTTTGGTCAGATAATATGAATGCCTGAGAATGATGTATTTTCAGTTAATATGCCCTGATTTGTTAGAGACTGATCAACATTTCCATCATTGTTGCCCTAAACACCATCAGAAAAGACAGAAATGCTAGATAGGGGGAGTTGCACTTTTTAGATGTGATTTATCGGGCAGGCAATTTTGTGTCTGCTTATCATGTGCCTGCTGACTGGCAGCTGGATTTAGTTACATGACCATTTCATCTATAACATCACTGCTTGAAACCATTTCTGAAAATAGGTTATCTAATGGAATTACATTTTGTCAGATTATGTCACAAGGATCTGTAAACACAAATTGCTTTCCAAAGTATACAACTGACAAATGTGTGCCATCCATACAATTTTTTCTATTGTAAACATGTTGGATAAGGACGCATCAGTACTACTGTTATTTGCTTCATTACCACTAACACTAGCATTGCTTCATTTTCTTGAGCATTGTACTTAGCAATGTCAGGTTGTCTGAGCACATTTGCCCCTTTTTTCCATGCTAGATTAGAGCTATATTTGAAAATAGGAAGAGAATAAATGTTTACCCTCATTATTCTTGTAATGATGAATATTACATTGCAGAACTATTGTCTCGTCATACTCATTGTGAAAAGTCATGGGCACTAAATTGTAATCTAAGTAACATCTTTAGGAAGAGTACTACTCCTATACAGACTGGATTCACTTGTTTTTTACCGTGCCCACCGCTGGTCTGATCTCCCTTTCTCCTCTGTATTATACTATTATTATCTATATTTTCCCTCTTCTCTTCTTTTCCCATCTTTTCTTCTTTCCCCACATTCTTTCTCACTTTCATTTATTACATATTTCCTCATTTCTTTATCTTTTTTTCTTGCCCTTTATATCTCCTATAAAGTTATTATTGTCACTAACATACACATCTCTTCCAGTGTCCTTTAGCAATTGTTTCTTGTGCCCCTTAAATACCAACATTAACCCCCTCCACAATCCCTTTCCCTTCCTTTAGCAGCAACCCTGCAGACCCTTGGATGTAGTGCAAGACCAATACAGAGATCAACCCACAGAATACCGAAGCACTCCACACATAGGTGTATGGTGAAGACAAGTGTTTGAGATATGGTATAAACCTAAAGCTTTGTTTGTATGATCCTGTAATAAAAATATTATTAGCATATTATGGTTAAATTAACACTATATATGTGTGTGTGTGTTTGATCGTGTGTATATATATATATATATATATATATATATATAGTAGGGATGTGCACCGGCCACTTTTGGTGTCTCGTGTTTTGTGTTTTGGATTCGGATTTGCTTGAGGTTTTGGGTTCGGATTTGTTTCGCAAAACAGCTGACGAAAGGTTTTGGTTCGGATTTAAGGTTTTGGATTCGGATTTATTTTGAAAAAAAACAAAAAATGTTAAAATCAAGGTTTTTTTTGTTTATTTTCACTCCTACGCTATTATTAACCTCAATAACATTCATTAACAATCATTTCCACTAATTCCCAGTCTATTCTGTACACCTCACACCTCACAATATTGTTTTTAGTCCAAAACGTTTCACCGAGGTAGCTTTCTGGACTGCATAGTGGAGTGGTCCCGGTACACAATTTGGTACTGGGGCCACAATATATCACCCTCAACTGGTCTGAATTCCACCAAAAAAGTATCTGGACTGCGTAGTTGAGTGGTCCCCACAATATAATAAAAAAACCCTCAACTGGTCTGAATACCACCAAAAAAGTATATGGACTGCGTAGTGGAGTGGTCCCCACAATATAATAAAAAACCCCTCAACTGGTCTGAATTCCACCAAACAAGTATCTGGACTGCGTAGTTGAGTGGTCCCCACAATATAATCAAAAAACCCTCAACTGGTCTGAATTCCACCAAACAAGTATCTGGACTGCGTAGTGGAGTGGCCCCGTTACTTAATTTGATACCGGGGCCACAATATAATAAAAAAACCCTCAACTGGTCTGAATTCCACCTAAAAAGTATCTGGATTGCGTAGTGGAGTGGTCCCCACAATATAATAAAAAAACCCTCAACTGGTCTGAATTCCATCAAACAAGTATCTGGACTGCGTAGTGGAGTGGTCCCCACAATATAATAAAAAAACCCTCAACTGGTCTGAATTCCACCAAAAAAGTATCTGGACTGCGTAGTGGAGTGGTCCCCACAATATAATAAAAAAACCCTCAACTGGTCTGAATTCCACCAAACAAGTATCTGGACTGCGTAGTGGAGTGGCCCCGGTACCCAATTTGATACCGGGGCCACAATGTAATAAAAAAAACCTCAACTGGTCTGAATTCCACCCAAAAAGTATCTGGACTGCGTAGTGTAGTGGTCCCCACAATATAATAAAAAAACCCTCAACTGGTCTGAATTCCACCAAAAAAGTTTCTGGACTGCGTAGTGGAGTGGTCCCCACAATATAATAAAAAAACCCTCAACTGGTCTGAATTCCACCAAAAAAGTATCTGGACTGCGTAGTGGAGTGGTCCCCACAATATAATAAAAAAAACCCTCAACTGGTCCGAATTCCACCAAATAAGTATCTGGACTGCGTAGTGGAGTGGTCCCCACAATATAATAAAAAAAACCCTCAACTGGTCTGAATTCCACCAAACAAGTATCTGGACTGCGTAGTGGAGTGGCCCCGGTACTTAATTTGATACCGGGGCCACAATATAATAAAAAAACCCTCAACTGGTCTGAATTCCACCTAAAAAGTATCTGGACTGCGTAGTGGAGTGGTCCCCACAATATAATAAAAAAACCCTCAACTGGTCTGAATTCCATCAAACAAGTATCTGGACTGCGTAGTGGATTGGTCCCCACAATATAATAAAAAAACCCTCAACTGGTCTGAATTCCACCAAAAAAGTATCTGGACTGCGTAGTGGAGTGGTCCCCACAATATAATAAAAAAACCCTCAACTGGTCTAAATTCCACCAAACAAGTATCTGGACTGCGTAGTGGAGTGGTACCGGTACCCAATTTGATACCGGGGCCACAATGTAATAAAAAAACCCTCAACTTGTCTGAATTCCACCCAAAAAGTATCTGGACTGCGTAGTGGAGTGGTCCCCACAATATAATAAAAAAACCCTCAACTGGTCTGAATTCCACCAAAAAAGTATCTGGACTGCGTAGTGGAGTGGTCCCCACAATATAATAAAAAAACCCCTCAACTGGTCCGAATTCCACCAAATAAGTATCTGGACTGCGTAGTGGAGTGGTCCCCACAATATAATAAAAAAAACCCTCAACTGGTCTGAATTCCACCAAACAAGTATCTGGACTGCGTAGTGGAGTGGCCCCGGTACTTAATTTGATACCGGGGCCACAATATAATAAAAAAACCCTCAACTGGTCTGAATTCCACCTAAAAAGTATCTGGACTGCGTAGTGGAGTGGTCCCCACAATATAATAAAAAAACCCTCAACTGGTCTGAATTCCATCAAACAAGTATCTGGACTGCGTAGTGGATTGGTCCCCACAATATAATAAAAAAACCCTCAACTGGTCTGAATTCCACCAAAAAAGTATCTGGACTGCGTAGTGGAGTGGTCCCCACAATATAATAAAAAAACCCTCAACTGGTCTAAATTCCACCAAACAAGTATCTGGACTGCGTAGTGGAGTGGCCCCGGTACCCAATTTGATACCGGGGCCACAATGTAATAAAAAAACCCTCAACTTGTCTGAATTCCACCCAAAAAGTATCTGGACTGCGTAGTGGAGTGGTCCCCACAATATAATAAAAAAACCCTCAACTGGTCTGAATTCCACCAAAAAAGTATCTGGACTGCGTAGTGGAGTGGTCCCGGTACACAATTTGGTACTGGGGCCACAATATATCACCCTCAACTGGTCTGAATTCCACCAAAAAAGTATCTGGACTGCGTAGTGGAGTGGTCCCCACAATATAATAAAAAAACCCTCAACTGGTCTGAATACCACCAAAAAAGTATATGGACTGCGTAGTGGAGTGGTCCCCACAATATAATAAAAAACCCCTCAACTGGTCTGAATTCCACTAAACAAGTATCTGGACTGCGTAGTGGAGTGGTCCCCACAATATAATCAAAAAACCCTCAACTGGTCTGAATTCCACCAAACAAGTATCTGGACTGCGTAGTGGAGTGGCCCCGGTACTTAATTTGATACCGGGGCCACAATATAATAAAAAGACCCTCAACTGGTCTGAATTCCACCTAAAAAGTATCTGGATTGCGTAGTGGAGTGGTCCCCACAATATAATAAAAAAACCCTCAACTGGTCTGAATTCCACCAAAAAAGTTTCTGGACTGCGTAGTGGAGTGGTCCCCACAATATAATAAAAAAAACCTCAACTGGTCTGAATTCCACCAAAAAAGTATCTGGACTGCGTAGTGGAGTGGTCCCCACAATATAATAAAAAAAACCCTCAACTGGTCCGAATTCCACCAAACAAGTATCTGGACTGCGTAGTGGAGTGGTCCCCACAATATAATAAAAAAAAAACTCAACTGGTCTGAATTCCACCAAACAAGTATCTGGACTGCGTAGTGGAGTGGCCCCGGTACTTAATTTGATACCGGGGCCACAATATAATAAAAAAACCCTCAACTGGTCTGAATTCCACCTAAAAAGTATCTGGACTGCGTAGTGGAGTGGTCCCCACAATATAATAAAAAAACCCTCAACTGGTCTGAATTCCATCAAACAAGTATCTGGACTGCGTAGTGGATTGGTCCCCACAATATAATAAAAAAAACCCTCAACTGGTCTGAATTCCACCAAAAAAGTATCTGGACTGCGTAGTGGAGTGGTCCCCACAATATAATAAAAAAACCCTCAACTGGTCTGAATTCCACCAAACAAGTATCTGGACTGCGTAGTGGAGTGGCCCCGGTACCCAATTTGATACCGGGGCCACAATGTAATAAAAAAACCCTCAACTGGTCTGAATTCCACCCAAAAAGTATCTGGACTGCGTAGTGGAGTGGTCCCCACAATATAATCAAAAAACCCTCAACTGGTCTGAATTCCACCAAAAAAGTTTCTGGACTGCGTAGTGGAGTGGTCCCCACAATATAATAAAAAAACCCTCAACTGGTCTGAATTCCACCAAAAAAGTATCTGGACTGCGTAGTGGAGTGGTCCCCACAATATAATAAAAAAAAACCTCAACTGGTCCGAATTCCACCAAACAAGTATCTGGACTGCGTAGTGGAGTGGTCCCCCCACAATATAATAAAAAAAACCCTCAACTGGTCTGAATTCCACCAAACAAGTATCTGGACTGCGTAGTGGAGTGGCCCCGGTACTTAATTTGATACCGGGGCCACAATGTAATAAAAAAAAACCTCAACTGGTCTGAATTCCACTCAAAAAGTATCTGGACTGCGTAGTGGAGTGGTCCCCACAATATAATAAAAAAAACCTCAACTGGTCTGAATTCCACCAAAAACGTTTCTGGACTGCGTAGTGGAGTGGTCCCCACAATATAATAAAAAAACCCTCAACTGGTCTGAATTCCACCAAAAAAGTATCTGGACTGCGTAGTGGAGTGGTCCCCACAATATAATAAAAAAAAACCTCAACTGGTCCGAATTCCACCAAACAAGTATCTGGACTGCGTAGTGGAGTGGTCCCCACAATATAATAAAAAAAAACCTCAACTGGTCTGAATTCCACCAAACAAGTATCTGGACTGCGTAGTGGAGTGGCCCCGGTACCCAATTTGATACCGGGGCCACAATGTAATAAAAAAACCCTCAACTGGTCTGAATTCCACCCAAAAAGTATCTGGACTGCGTAGTGGAGTGGTCCCCACAATATAATAATAAAACCCTCAACTGGTCAGAATTCCAGGGAACAGATGGCGGAAACCGCATGGACGTCTAAAACCAACATAGCAGTTAAGGGCGCAGTTCCTCTTTTTGGTGACTGCACAAACAATTAACGTAGTAATAGAAATGGCAGTTATTTCGTTTTTTTTAAATAGAGAAAGAAAGAAGGTAGTAATAGAAATGGCAGTTATTCTAATCCCCAGGAGAGTCTAAGTGGGGTGAGCCACAGAGAGATTATTTCCCTCAGTTTCTCTAACAGGTTGTCAGTGTTGTGCCTCTTCTTAAAACCTGTGATACATAACTACACACACTCGGCAAAGCTTTTACAAATTATCTGCGGCACAGGAGAGTACCACTGGACTGTACTTTAATAGCAGTACCTATTATTTTTGGGTCCAGCAACAGTGAATGATCGTAGTTAGACTTTTAAATAGCAGTACAAGCTAGATTCTTTAAAATTTTGTAATATTTTTTTCCAATTATTTTTGGAAAATTTTTTATTATTTTTTTTTATTTTTTTTTTAATTAATTTTTTATAATTTTTTTTATAAAAATAAATTTGTTTTTTTTGAACTTTTGGATAACTTGGAAATAACAATGCCCTTAGCAGAACAGACCACAGGACACAGGAAATACAGAAAGAAAGAAGGTAGCAATAGAAATGGCAGTTCCTGTTTTTTGTAACTGCACAAACAGTGATGAAAATGAAGGTGGAGCTGGTGGCATGTCACGGTCCTCTTCAGAGGACAATCTCCTGACCAGCAGGTCTTTGCACCGCTGTAGACTTGTGTCCGCCGGAAACAGAGACACAACATACGCTTTAAACCGAGGATCGAGAACGGTGGCCAGAATGTATTCCTCTGACTTTAAAAGACTGACCACCCTCGGATCCTGGCAAAGCGTATGAAGGGCTTCATCCACAAGAGCTACATGCTTGGTGGAATCGCAATGGTGTACCAGCTCCTCCCTCACTTTCTCCAGCTGCTTCTGCAAAAGCCTGATCAGGGGAATCACCTGACTCAAGCTGGCAGTGTCGGAACTGACTTCTCGTGTGGAAAGTTCAAATGGCTGCAGAACCTTGCACAACACGGAAATCATTCTCCAGTGCGCTTGACTCAGGCGCATCCCCACTCCTTTTCCTATGTTGTAGGTGGCTGTGTAGGCTTGAATGGCCTTTTGATGCTCCTCCATCCTCTGCAGCATATAGAGGGTGGAGTTCTAGCACGTCACTACCTCTTGTTAATTTAGATTGCAAGGCTTGTAAATACTTTGAAGATAAAAAAAGCAGGCTGCACAGACTGTGGAGCTAGAAAGTGAAATTAAATGGACCACATTACTTTGGTGGCTATCTATGCCCCCCCCCCCCGCCCTACACTTGTAGTTGAATATAAAAAAAGCAGCCTGCATAGACTTTAGAACTAGAAATTCAAATATACAAAGAAATGGACAAAGGCAGTTTGGTATCTGTCTGCATCAGATCCCCTCTCCACTAGGAGTAAAATAGAAAACTATTCAGCCGTTATATATAATCTAGAATATAAATAGAAATTGAGAAAGGCAATTTGGTATCTGTCTGCATCATAATCATCAACATCCTCCTCAGTGCCAGCTACATCAATATCCTCCTCCCGGTGTACAACATTCACACCTTCATTAGCCAAATCTGTAACTGGACTGTGGGTGATCCTTCCAGCATATGCAGAGGGCGTGCTGCAAATGATGGAAGGAGCCACCTCTTCCCGTACAGTGATGGGAAGGTCAGGCTTCGCAACCACCAACACCTTTGGACTCACCTTGGGGATTTGTGATAATTTCTCTTTAGAAGGCAGAGTTGTTTGCTGTGTTGTTGCTGACAGCATAACTCTCTTAAATTTTTTGTAGGGGGGGGAGGAGGGCTTATTTCCTTGGGTGAAGCTGAACCACTAGTCATGAACACGGGCCAGGGCCTAATCCGTTCCTTGCCACTGCGTGTCGTAAATGACATATTGGCAACTTTATGTTTCTCCTCAGATGATTTTAAGTTTCTCTTTTTGTTACTTTTACTGAACTTGGGCTTTTTGGATTTTACATGCCCTGTACTAGGAGATTGGGCATCGGGCTAGCCAGACGACGTTGATGGCATTTCATCGTCTATGTCATGACTAGTGGCAGCAGCTTCAGCATTAGGAGGAAGTGGGTCTTGATCTTTCCCTACTTTATCCTCCAAATTTTTGTTCTGCATTATATGTAGCACAAGAGAGTGTACCCCGAAGCCAAACACACTCGGCAAAGCCTTTCAAAATTATATGCGGCACAGGAGAGTACCACTGGACTGGAGTTATACAGCAGTATCACTGGACTTATACTGCAGAATCAGGAAAATTTGTAATATGGCAGTAACAACAATGGACTAATACTGCAGAATGAGTGAACTTTGTAATATTGCAGTACCACTGGACTTATACTGCAGAATGAGTGAACTTTGTAATATTGCAGTACCACTGGACTTATACTGCAGAATGAGTGAACTTTGTAATATTGCAGTACCACTGGACTTATACTGCAGAATGAGTGAACTTTGTAATATAGCAGTACCACTGGACTTATACTGCAGAATGAGTGAACTTTGTAATATAGCAGTACCACTGGACTTGTACTGCAGAATCAGTGAAATTTGTAATATGGCAGTAACAGCAAAGGATTTATACTGCAGAATGAGTGAACTTTGTAATATTGCAGTACCACTTGACTCAGAGAATGAGTGAACTTTGTAATATTGCAGTACCACTGGACTTATACTGCAGAATGAGTGAACTTTGTAATATAGCAGTACCACTGGACTTATACTGCAGAATGAGTGAACTTTGTAATATAGCAGTACCACTGGACTTGTACTGCAGAATCAGTGAAATTTGTAATATGGCAGTAACAACAAAGGATTTATACTGCAGAATGAGTGAACTTTGTAATATTGCAGTACCACTTGACTCAGAGAATGAGTGAACTTTGTAATATTGCAGTACCACTGGACTTATACTGCAGAATGAGTGAACTTTGTAATATTGCAGTACTACTGGACTTATACTGCAAAATGAGTGAACTGTGTAATATTGCAGTACCAATGGACTTATACTGCAGAATGAGTGAACTTTGTAATATAGCAGTAGCACTGGACTTATACTGCAGAATGAGTGAACTTTGTAATATTGCAGTACCACTGGACTTATACTGCAGAATGAGTGAACTTTGTAATATTGCAGTACTACTGGACTTATACTGCAAAATGAGTGAACTGTGTAATATTGCAGTACCAATGGACTTATACTGCAGAATGAGTGAACTTTGTAATATAGCAGTACCACTGGACTTATACTGCAGAATGAGTGAACTTTGTAATATTGCAGTACCACTGGAATTATACTGCTGAATCAGGGAACTTTGTAATATAGCAGTACCACTGGACTTATACTGCTGAATCAGTGAACTTTGTAATAAAGCAGTACCACTGGACTTATACTGCAGAATGAGTGAACTTTGTAATATTGCAGTACCACTGGACTTAGAGAATAAGTGAACTTTGTAATATAGCAGTACCACTGGACTTATACTGGTGAATATGTGAACTTTGTAATATAGCAGTACCACTGGACTTATACTGCTGAATAAGTGAACTTTGTAATATTGCAGTACCACTGGACTTATACTGCTGAATAAGTGAACTTTGTAATATTGCAGTACCACTGGACTTATACTGCTGAATCAGTGAACTTTGTAATATAGCAGTACCACTGGACTTTTACTGCTGAATCAGTGAACTTTGTAATATAGCAGTACCACAGGACTTGCAGTACCACAGGACTTATACTGCTGAATCAGTGAACTTTGTAATATTGCAGTACCACTGGACTTATACTGCTGAATCTGTGAACTTTGTAATATATATATTTTTTTTTTATAACTTTTTTTTACATTTTTTTTAACTTGGGAATAATGGGGAAATAACAATGCCCTTAGAAGGACAGAGCACAGGACACAGCACCACTGGACTGAACAGGACACAGCACAAGGACCCAGCAGCACCACTGAACTCAGAAGGACAGAGAACAGGACACAGCACCACTGGACTGAGCAGAACACAGCACAACACAGCAAAGCACAGCACAGAACTGAACAGCACAGCACAGCACAGAACTGAACAGCACAGCACAGCACAGCACGAGATATAGCAGGACAGAGGACCACCTAACACAACCTCCCTCTACCCTGATCAATGCCCGAGTGAAAATGGTGGCGACTAGCGGGAAATTTATAGGATCCGAGTATCGCGAGATCCGAAAGCGGGATTATGACTCAGAGCCTCGGTATCAGTTTTGCAATTGGCGGGAATACCCGGATCTGTCTCGGATCCGGCTCGGATCGGCAACGTTCGGGTGGGCTCGGATTTCAGATATCCGAGCCCGCTCATCTCTAATTTTAAGTGTGAAAATTTTTTGGACTCCATCATTGTCCCATTTCACCATGAATATGTGGACTAGATTTATCATTTTGGAAACCTGCATTGTTTTGCTATGGGCAAGGTCGATTTTTACCTATGTAACCAGAGCACTGTTAGGGTAAAGAAAAGAAAGTATGTTGATTTTGACATAAAGACTGCCAGCAGCATTCTGTTAAAATGAGCTGAGATTGTAATAGACTTTTTTCTTTAACTAAACAGAAAAAAAACAAAGTTTCTACCACAAGTTTACCAATTTAGGATTGCCTTAGATAATGAAGAAAAAGCAAGTAGCAGAGGATGGTTTCGATCCTTCAACCTCTGGGTTATGGGCCCAGCACGCTTCCGCTGCGCCACTCTGCTAGTCGAGAAATGTATGTTGACTTCTGAAGGTTTGAGGCCACCCAGGAAAGAACGAATGTTTATTTTTGTTGGTTGGCAGATAAAGAACAGCAATGAAATATCATGAAATTTGTCCAGAATAATGCATTTCAGCCCATGTCATAAACACGCTGCAAGTTGTCTCTGTGGTGCAATTGGTTAGCACGTTCGGCTGTTAACCAAAAGGTTGGTGATTCAAGCCCACCCAGGGACGTAGAGGACTGATTTTCATATCAAATTTTAGACATCATCTAATCCATCCTCTTGAGGTGTGGGCTACCTCTGATCCAATTACCTTCATGCCTATCAATGGTGAGTTTAGTTTGTTCTAGACAGTTTTAATCAACTTCATACTTTGGAAATTCAATTTAGCAACTGGTTGCAGAGGTAAATATATTGGACAGACTGTGGAAACCAAATTAGTATTCAAATTGCTCTCCCTGTTCCTACCTTGTAGTTACGCTACCAAAACGGACTTTCTAAAAAGTGTCCTACGAAGCCAAGTCCATGAATAAAGCCTGTGCAAGAGCATTTGGTTCTTCTATTGTTGCCAAAAACCAATTCCATATGCAATGGCAGCTAAATGTTTCCACAGTATAGTGTCTCCCTAGAAAAAACAAGTTCACAGGAAGAAAAATAAACTGCTCTACACCATTTCAGCTATCCAAGTTGTCGAAGTCAGCAAATTGGATAAAGTCATTTCAATTAAAGTCGAGCAAACTTGGTTGTCTTTGTCTGAAAAGATGCGTACGGTATGCTACTGCGTACAAGGGCACGCTACTGCGTGAAAGGGCGTACGCAGCTACTACACGTGGCAGCAACAGTATTTGGTCTTTTACCATACATTCGCACAAACACGCATACTTATAAAATAGTACACATTAATGGTAGTTGCAACACATAGTCAGTTATGTCGAAATATAGTAGTATTTATGTTTTATATTAAAGTTACATGCATATTAGTGAAATATATGGAACAGGTTGAAGGAATCATATCATATGTGGTATCATAATAAACCTCTTAACATTTGACACTGTTTGGTTCACTCTGCGAAGGAATCGCAGAGTGCATACGCAAGTTATGAATGATAAGGAATTATGAACTACTTAAGACTAAGGAATCTTGGCGGGAAGAGCCGAGCATACCCCCTGGAGAGATGACCCCCTCTTTTGGATTCCTTAGGATGAACTAGCCAATGATTGACAACCCCTTGGACCTTCCTGAGACCTGGACCAATAGATGCAAGCTATACCATCTTCATTGTATTACTGTATTTCTGTGTGCTTATAAGCAGCAGCTTCACATCTAATGTTCAGACATCTTGTCGCCAGACTTCAGGATTGAATGACTGCACACTGGATCCAGAGCACCTGCGATAATTAACGGCTGTATTTATTATCACTTCGCTTGAACATATTATTCTACTATTTGCGAATAAATCTTTGTGCGTTGAAAACACAAATCGAGGTTCGACAATTGTTATTGGTTAGCGACAATATGCACATAACAATTTGGGGGCTCGTGAGCTTTGGAGGTTTCGTTGCCGATGATATGCAAGACCAACGGATTTCGGTTCCTCAACAAAGGGTGGAGACGCGTCATAAACGGGTAAGAACGCAATGTGTTCAAAACCTGAATTTTACTCTGTGTTGTAAAACAGAATGTCCGTTTTGCATTGTCTAGGGCACGCTAACTAGAACCTAGAGACAAAAGAGAAAACTGTTTCTTTTTACTGTCATTGTGCGTTTTAACTGTATTGCATTGCTTAGCGTATGTGTATTTCCTGCTGTACGTACACGAACTTCCGGTAGATTTGCCACTTGGTTAAACAATCGTTTTGATAGTTATTATATGTGCATAGTATAATTACTTGTGAAAACCTCTGAGACATTATTACTGTTGTTGGGAACTTTTGATTTTCTGCGCAGAAAAGGTGTATAGTGTGTGATTTTGTAACGTAGATACACTGTTTACATTGTGCTCAGTTGCTGTCTGACGAGGCGGATTGCCCAACTGAAGGACGGTATACAGGGCAGGTATACCGAATGCGAAAACCGGGTTTTCGCAAAGCGCTACCAATAGATCGCAATGTTTGCTAATAATTAGTATTGGTAGGCAGTGCGATCTAACCGCACCGTTAGTGCGAATTGGTGAAGCAGCTAGGAGGAATTATACTGGAAAGGCAGGTTGATTTTATCAACTTGTGCTCCCAGCGATAACAAACTCAACAGGAATTTGAGATAGCCGGGCTATCGAGGAACTATTTCTGTATTAGGGATTCTTGTTCGGAATAAGAGAAAGCGAGTGGACGTATCTGGAAATACGTTCACAAGGGCATTAGAGATCTCTAGCGGTGATTGTAGCAACAGGGTTGAAATTGTTGGTTGGAAAGAACAGAGCATTGCGGTGTGTCTGTGTTCCACAGAGAAGAGTATTGTTGGCCGGAAGGAACAGAGCATTGCGGTGTGTCTGTGTTCCGTGTAGATTGGTGTTGTTCAACATGGGTGCTAAGCATACGCTAGAGAAGGCCAGTGTACTGCCTAAGGAAGGTCCCATTGGTTCAGCGAGATTTCTCATGTGTAAGAAATATGGTGCATACGCAACTGCATATTGCGACACGTGGGTCAAGATGACCAAAGTTTGTGATAGGCCTTTCCCAACAATAGGAAGTTTTAATGCAGAGGTACTAAATACTGTAAAAGATAAAGTATGGTTGATTAAGTCAACGAAAAAGAGAAATATAAATAATGATTGTTTAAAATTGTGGCAAATGAAAGGTAACACGTGGCATAGCAAAGAATGCACAGCGGAAGTAGGCGTGGCGAAAAGCACGCGCACGGCGGAAGTAGCCATTTAGAAGCGTGGCGAATGCAGCGCAAGCGCGCCCCCGCCACCTTATGTGGCGGGAGCGGTAAGTACAGCCGTTATTAAAACTGAAAAAAGGAAAATTGCTAAATTATATCCTGTTCTAAGCCAGTTTAAAACAAGTGTATCAGAAGATGAAGATGAACCCACTGTGATTTCGGCCATTGCTCATGCTGTTAATATGCTAGAGGTTCAGCGTAAGTATGGGAAAGGAGCAATGGCTGAGATAGGTGAGAGTAGTATGATCACTAGGAGTGATAGCGTTCTAAATCTTGAAACAGCAGATCCGGTAGTGACTTCTGAAACCAGTGAACCAGTGGGTGCATACCCAGTCCGCACAATATCAGTTCCCAATGGGAAACCGGATAAGGATGGTGTAGTTCCTTTAAGAAATGTTACAATGCATTGTCCGTGGACTAGATCAGAATTACGTTCCATTATGACTGAATTCCCAGATCCCAGAAAAGAGTTGGCAAAGTGTCAGAAATTTGTTAAAGACTTAGGAAATGCACACGAACCAACCGATAAGGATTGGCTTGTAGTGTTGAGGGCGTGTCTTCCTCCCCATACTGACATACAAAAATTTATTAAAGATTGTGTGTTGGATGAAGATGACACCTTGACTGATGAGATTAACCAAGAAAATATAGAACAAATTGTCAAACATTTAGCCATCTATTTTCCAATAGTAGTAAATTGGAGTAAGATTTTCACCATAAAACAAAAGGATAGTGAAACAGCCTCAGATTACTTTGCTAGAGCTATAGCAGCGATAACACAGTTCACTGGGATATCCAACATAGGTGAGGACCCACATCACAGAGAGGTAGCTGTAGGAGTATTGATGGATGGCCTTAGAGAAAATTTAAAGACGAGAGTACAAACCACATTACCTAATTGGAGAGGCATCACAGTAGATTCTCTCAGGGAGTCTGCTGTGGAGCATGACAAAAACCTTTTTAGGAAGAAGGAAGAGAAAAGTGATAGGTTAATGACGGTAAGTATACAGGTTCTAGAAGGGATGCATACACGACCACCAGCATACAACCCATATAACAAGAAACCTAAAGTGATCAGATGTTTCAGGTGTAACGAAGAAGGCCATTTTGCAAGAGATTGTAAAAAAGCAAGACAGGATACACATATGGATAGGGAATCATATAGGTATCCTCCACGGAGAAACACACATAGGCAAGAGAACACACAGTTACCTGCGCATGTTATAGCAGCAAATGCTGTGCGGGAAAGCAATAGTCAGTGCTAGGGGTCAGGTCATACCTGTAATCTACAGCCAGTGAGGTTAACTGAGAGTCAGAGTGAAGAACCAACAATAATAGTTGACATGGCTGGTAGGAAACAAACCTTTCTTGTAGATACAGGGACGGCCTGATCTGTAATAACCTCTTCTTTTAAATTTACAGGTGACCAGTAACACTATTCCAGCTATGGGGGTAACGGGAAAAGTGTTGCATTATCCTCTAACTAAACCCGCTGAAGTTACTATCGGGTCTCTGCATACTAAGCATTCGTTTCTCTTGGCTGCAGCGGCTCCTACTAACTTGCTAGGGAGAGACTTGCTATGTAAAATGGGATGTGTCATATACTGTACTTCAGATGGTGTGTTCCTAGATATACCCGAGAAGGTCGCTCATGAGGTACAGGACATATTGGACACCCCTCAAAGGTTAATGTTACACTCTACTGTTATAGAACACAGTCCATCTCAAGTAAAGGGGATGTTGCTGGAAATACCAGGTTCACTATGGACCAGAGATGGACAGGACACTGGACTGATGGCAAACGTAGCCCCTGTCATGGTCAATCTAAAAAGTGGTAGGATAGCTCCAAAAACCCCACAGTATCCATTAAAACCAGAGGTGGAACTAGGGGTATATCCTGTTATTGAGAGGCTGTTACAACAAGGGATTTTAATTCATACAGCCAGTACAGAAAATAGTCCCATTTTCCCTGTGAAGAAGAGTGGAGGGAGGGGCTATAGATTAGTCCAGGAATTAAGGGGAATTAACAAAGTTGTTGAGAGCCAATTCCCCGTAGTGCCGAATCCAGCTGTCATCCTCATGCAGATTCCACCGTCTGCTAGTCATTTTACTGTCATTGATCTATGTTCTGCTTTCTTCTTAGTCCCTCTTCACCCTGACTTCCAATACCTTTTTGCATTCTCCTACCGGGGAGTGCAATACACATGGACCAGACTACCCCAGGGGTACATTGACAGCCCCATATTTTCTCCCAAGCCTTACATGACTGTTTGGAATCCTTTCAACCCTACAATGGGTCTGTTCTAATTCAATATGTGGACGATTTGTTGTTGTGCTCTGATTCTTTTATGTCATGTTTACATGATACTAAATTATTGTTGCTTCATCTTTCACAAACAGGGCACAAGGTGGCAAAGGATAAATTACAGCCATGTCAGACTAAGGTCAAATACTTAGGACACTGCCTCACTAAGGGGCTAAGACACCTGACAACCGACAGGATTGAGGCCATACAACACATGACTCTGCCGCAGAGCCAGAAGCAGATTCGTACTTTCCTGGGGATGTGTGGATACTGTAGATCCTGGATCCCAGGTTTTTCTATTCTGGCATTACCATTGCAGGAGCTAGTCTCTTCCTCAAAACCAGAACGTGTCGTACACACAGAAGAGTCAGAGCAAGCGTTCTTTAATCTTAAAGATAGTCTGACTAGAGCACCTGCATTGGGAATACCTGATTATGAAAAGCCTTTTGACTATACTGTACAGAAGCTGATGGTTGTGCAGCAGGTGTCCTCATACAGAAACATGGTGACACTAGCAGACCGGTAGCATACTACAGTGCACAATTGGACAATGTGGCAAGTTCACTCCCAACATGTCTCAGAAGTGTAGCAGCAACTGCTCTTCTGGTAAGTAAGAGCGAGGACGTAGTATTAGGACATAATTCAACTGTCTATACACCCTATGCTGTATCAGCTCTGTTAAATTCAGCCCAAACCAGACATGTTTCTTCAGCTAGATTTACAAAGTGGGAACTAGCACTGATGGCACCCTCAAACATAACCATCAAACGATGTAGCACCTTAAATCAAGCTACATACCTACCATATGTGTCTCTAGAGACACAAAGGGTGGGAGGTGAGGAGACCCTGGTTGATGATGAGTTAGGCAAGAATACTGACACGCATGACTGTATGGAACACCTGAATCAGACCTTTACTGCAAGGCCCGACATACGTGACACCCCCTTAGAAAATGTAGATTTTACGTTTTATACAGACGGAAGTTGTCATAGACAGACAGAGACGGGAGAGCTATGTACTGGTTACGCTGTTGTAGATGATCAGGATGTGGTAGAAGCTGAACCCCTTGGCCCACCTCACTCAGCCCAGGTGGCGGAGGTAGTAGCATTAAGGAGAGCGTGTGAGTTGGCAGAGGGTAAATCAGCCAATATATATACTGACTCTAGGTACGCCTTCGGGGTAGTGCACGATTTTGGGGCCCTTTGGCATCTTAGAAACTTTACGACAGCAGCAGGTACGCCAGTGGCACACTCACAACACATAAAAGGACTTCTGACAGCGATACAGTTACCCAGAACAGTAGCCGTCATAAAGTGCAAAGCCCATACCTTTGAAAAAGACCCAGTGTCATTGGGCAACAACAGGGCAGACAAAGTTGCTAAATGGGCAGCAGGGCAACCTATGACTGTATCGACCGAGACTATGATGGTTTTTCAGACATTAGACATGCAGAAATTAATTGAAATGCAAGATTTGTGTTCCCTGCAGAAAAAGGCGGTCTGGAAGGCGAAGGGATGTGGTCAAGAGTCCTCAGGACTCTGGAGGGATGGACAAGGTAAGCCTGTAGCTCCCCGAACGTACTATCCAAGCCTGGCTGAAGCAGCACACGGCCTGACTCACCTGGGTAAAGAAGGTATGTGCAAACTGTTGAGAGCATACTGGTGCGCTCCCGGATTTTCCTCTCAGGCTGGTAAGAAAGCAATGTCATGTCTTACTTGTTTGAGGAAAAATGTCGGGAAAACTATTCCAACTGAGCCATCCCACATCCCTCCTACAGACGGACCTTTTCAGGTAATACAAATTGAATATATCCAATTACCACCATGCAGGAATTTAAAGTATGTGTTAGTTTGTATTGATGTGTTTTCCGGTTGGGTAGAAGCATATCCGGCAGCCACTAATACTGCTGTGTTCACTGCAAAGAAAATTGTACAAGACTTTGTATGTAGGTTTGGCATCCCTAGAATCATTGCAAGTGATAGGGGTACCCACTTTACCGGTGATATCTTCCAAAATATGTGTAAACTCATGGGAATCAGTAGCAGACTTCACACCCCGTACCGACCACAAGCCAGTGATAAGGTGGAGAGAGTAAATGGTACTATAAAGAACAAGCTTGGTAAGGTAATGGCTGAAACTGGGTTGGCGTGGCCAGAGGCTTTGCCATTGGTCCTCCATAGCATTCGGACCACTCCTAGACCTCCTCTTAATCTGTCCCCCTTTGAGATACTGTTCGGGCGACAACCTCATTTGATGGTGAGTCCACAAGGCGACTTGAAGTGTAATAATGAAGTGACTGTACAATATCTTATAAGAATGAGTAGACAGCTAAAACAACAACAACAAAAACTAAAAATGCTGTCACCTGGTATGCCAGAAGCGAACTGCCATGATGTTGAACCTGGAGACTATGTTATGATCCGCAATTTCTTAAGTTCAGGTTGTTTAACAGACTGTTGGGAAGGCCCGTACCAAGTGCTACTGACCAGTACTACATCACTGAAGGTTGCAGAGAGAGACACTTGGGTCCATTCCACCCACTGCAGGAGAGACCATAATTCGGAGAAAGTGCAAGATAAAACTGAGACCGACGACATAGATCTGTCACTTGTGAGTCTGTTCCGGGAGACCTAAAGCCTGCAGTCGAGACACCTGAACCAGAGACGTTGCCCCAGAACTATCTTTCCAGCGATGGAGTGGCGGTTTTTGTTTTTCTTTTGTTCCAGGATTTTCCTTGTTTTTACTCTTTTTAGGACATTCTATTTTTGTGAAGGAGGATGGAGGACGGAGGAGAGTTCTGGTAGTGATACGGATGAGATGGAGGCAGAGGAAAAGTTATTAGAATACTCAGAGCAGCCCATTATCAAGCTTGGTCCAGGGGTTATGAAAAGGTCTGCTAGCTCAGAAACTCTGAGGCAGTGTGAGGGGCCTTTGTCTGATGAGTATTGTATCTGCAAGTTCTGCGACTCCCTAGTTGAAGAGAGATGCATCTAACGATGCCAGTCACCCAGTACTCTGAATATAGGCGGGCATCCTTTGGAGGATTATCACTCCCTGGTGGGTAAGGTGCTAAACCAAACCGAGTGTTGGGTGTGCTCTCACGTGCCGCAAAGGCAGCATAATATAGGACTAGTGCCATTCCCTCTAAACATATCCGAAGTACTCAAATTGAGGGGGGGAGGCCCATTGACGGGAGGTACAATAACACTAGGTCCCCTAGTCTGATGCTTCGACAATACTCCATAGGCAGATCTTTGCTGTGCCTAAATATATCTCATGCAAAGCGCCTGGAGAATTGGGAGGCTGACCCATCAGATCAGACAATGGCTCGCCACACTCATTTTAGAGGGAGACTCACAAAGTCACCAATAGGCAGGAATGTTGATGGAAGTCACAAATTAGGGCGTATAACCAAACATAAGAAGGTATCCATTGGAAAAGTCTCTATAGATAATTGTAAAAATGTCATCCATGCCGACACGTGTCTAGAGCAAATGGAGACACTAGGCATGGGTAGTTTTATCAAAACTCTATGTGATATAATTAATGGGCATACTGTTCCTTATGTTCTCCCTGATGATGTGTATTTTGCTTGTGGAAGGAAAGCTTATTCCTGGGTGACTCCGAGTTCCAAGGGCTTGTGTTTCTTAGCTAAACTGGTTCCTGAAATCATGACTATTACTCATGAAGAAATGGTTGGTATTCACAAGACTACATCACCACCATACATACACACACAGTATGAACACTGTGGCAAAAGAAATATGACCTCTGGGTTATGGGCCCAGCACGCTTCCGCTGCGCCACTCTGCTAGTCATGCAATGTTTGCTGACTCCTGAAGGTTTGAGGCCACCCAGGAAAGAACCAATGTTTATTTTTGTTGGTTGGCAGATAAAGAACAGTAATGAAATGTCATGAAATTTGTCCGGAATAATGCATTTCAGCCCATGTCATGAACATACTGCGAGTTGCCTCTGTGGCGCAATTGGTTAGCGTGTTCAGCTGTTAACCAAAAGGTTGGTGGTTCAAGCCCACCCAGGGTTGTAAATGACTAAATTTCATCTCAAATTTTAAACATCATCTAATCCATCCTCTTGAGGTGTGGGGTACCTCTGATCCAATTACCTTCATGCCTATCAATGGTGAGTTTAGTTTGTTCTAGACAGTTTTACTCAACTTCATACTTTGGAAATCCAATTTAGCAACTGGTTGCAGAGGTTAATATATTGGACAGACTGTGGAAACCAAATTAGTATTTAAATTGCTCTCCCTGTTCCTACCTTGTAGTTACGCTACCAAAATGGACTTTCTAAAAAGTGTCCTACGAAGCCAAGTCTATGAATAAAGCCTGTGCACAAGCATTTGTTCTTCTATTGTTGCCAAAAACCAATTCCATATGCAACGGCAGCTAAATGTTTCCACAGTATAATGTCTCCCTAGAAAAAAACAAGTTAACAGGAAGAAAAATAAACTGCTCTACACCATTTCAGCTATCCAAGTGTCCCTCCGTTTTTTGTTTTTTTTTAAGTGTGAAATAATTTTGGACTCCATCATTGTCCCATTTCACCATGAATATGTGAACTAGATTTATCATTTTGGAAACCTGCATTGTTTTGCTATGGGCAAGGTCGATTTTTACCTATGTAACCAGAGCACTGTTAGGGTAAAGAAATGAAAGTATGTTGATTTTGACATAAAGACTGCCAGCAGCATACTTTAAAAATGAGCTGAGATTGTAATAGACTTTTTTCTTTAACTAAACAGAAAAAAAACAAAGTTTCTACCACAAGTTTACCAATTTAGGATTGCCTTAGATAAGGAAGAAAAAGCACGTAGCAGAGGATGGTTTCGATCCATCGACCTCTGGGTTATGGGCCCAGCACGCTTCCGCTGCGCCACTCTGCTAGTCATGCAATGTTTGTTGACTCCTGAAGGTTTGAGGCGACCCAGGAAAGAACCAATGTGTATTTTTGTTGGTTGGCAGATAAAGAACAGTAATGAAATGTCATGAAATTTGTCCGGAATAATGCATTTCAGCCCATGTCATGAACACACTGCAAGTTGTCTCTGTGGCGCAATTGGTTAGCGCGTTCGGCTGTTAACTGAAAGGTTGCTGGTTCAAGCCCACCCAGGGACGTAGAGGACTGATTTTCATATCAAATTTTAGACATCATCTAATCCATCCTCTTGAGGTGTGGGGTACCTCTGATCCAATTACCTTCATGCCTATCAATGGTGAGTTTAGTTTGTTCTAGACAGTTTTACTCAACTTCATACTTTGGAAATCCAATTTAGCAACTGGTTGCAGAGGTTAATATATTGGACAGACTGTGGAAACCAAATTAGTATTTAAATTGCTCTCCCTGTTCTTACCTTGTAGTTACGCTACCAAAACGGACTTTCTAAAAAGTGTCCTACGAAGCCAAGTCCATGAATAAAGGCTGTGCACAAGCATTTGTTCTTCTATTGTTGCCAAAAACCAATTCCATATGCAACGGCAGCTAAATGTTTCCACAGTATAGTGTCTCCCTAGAAAAAAACAAGTTCACAGGAAGAAAAATAAACTGCTCTACACCATTTCAGCTATCCAAGTGTCCCTCCGTTTTTTGTTTTTTTTTAAGTGTGAAATAATTTTGGACTCCATCATTGTCCCATTTCACCATGAATATGTGAACTAGATTTATCATTTTGGAAACCTGCATTGTTTTGCTATGGGCAAGGTCGATTTTTACTTATGTAACCAGAGCACTGTTAGGGTAAAGAAATGAAAGTATGTTGATTTTGACATAAAGACTGGCAGCAGCATTCTGTTAAAATGAGCTGAGATTGTAATAGACTTTTTTCTTTAACTAAACAGAAAAAAAACAAAGTTTCTACCACAAGTTTACCAATTTAGGATTGCCTTAGATAAGGAAGAAAAAGCAAGTAGCAGAGGATGGTTTCGATCCATCGACCTCTGGGTTATGGGCCCAGCACGCTTCCGCTGCGCCACTCTGCTAGTCATGCAATGTATGGTGACTCCTGAAGGTTTGAGGCGACCCAGGAAAGAACCAATGTGTATTTTTGTTGGTTGGCAGATAAAGAACAGTAAAGAAATGTCATGAAATTTGTCCGGAATAATGCATTTCAGCCCATGTCATGAATGGACGCTGAAAGTTGTCTCTGTGGCGCAATTGGTTAGCACGTTCGGCTGTTAACTGAAAGATTGATGGTTCAAGCCCACCCAGGGATGTAGAGGACTGATTTTCATATCAAATTTTAGACATCATCTAATCCATCCTCTTGAGGTGTGGGGTACCTCTGATCCAATTACCTTCATGTCTATCAATGGTGAGTTTAGTTTGTTCTAGACAGTTTTACTCAACTTCATACTTTGGAAATCCAATTTAGCAACTGGTTGCAGAGGTTAATATATTGGACAGACTGTGGAAACCAAATTAGTATTTAAATTGCTCTCCCTGTTCTTACCTTGTAGTTACGCTACCAAAACGGACTTTCTAAAAAGTGTCCTACGAAGCCAAGTCCATGAATAAAGCCTGTGCACAAGCATTTGTTCTTCTATTGTTGCCAAAAACCAATTCCATATGCAATGGCAGCTAAATGTTTCCACAGTATAGTGTCTCCCTAGAAAAAAACAAGTTCACAGGAAGAAAAATAAACTGCTCTACACCATTTCAGCTATCCAAGTGTCCCTCCGTTTTTTGTTTTTTTTTAAGTGTGAAATAATTTTGGACTCCATCATTGTCCCATTTCACCATGAATATGTGAACTAGATTTATCATTTTGGAAACCTGCATTGTTTTGCTATGGGCAAGGTCGATTTTTACCTATGTAACCAGAGCACTGTTAGGGTAAAGAAATGAAAGTATGTTGATTTTGACATAAAGACTGCCAGCAGCATACTTTTAAAATGAGCTGAGATTGTAATAGACTTTTTTCTTTAACTAAACAGAAAAAAAACAAAGTTTCTACCACAAGTTTACCAATTTAGGATTGCCTTAGATAAGGAAGAAAAAGCAAGTAGCAGAGGATGGTTTCAATCCATCAACGTCCGGGTAATGGGCTCAGCACGCTTCCGCTGCGCCACTCTGCTAGTCATGCAATGTTTGTTGACTTCTGAAGGTTTGAGGCGACCCAGGAAAGAACCAATGTGTATTTTTGTTGGTTGGCAGATAAAGAACAGTAATGAAATGTCATGAAATTTGTCCGGAATAATGCATTTCAGCCCATGTCATGAATGCACGCTGCAAGTTGTCTCTGTGGTGCAATTGGTTAGCGCGTTTGGCTGTTAACTGAAAGGTTGGTGGTTCAAACCCACCCAGGTACGTAGAGGACTGATTTTCATATCAAATTTTAGACATCATCTAATCCATCCTCTTGAGGTGTGGGGTACCTCTGATCCAATTACCTTCATGCCTATCAATGGTGAGTTTAGTTTGTTCTAGACAGTTTTACTCAACTTCATACTTTGGAAATCCAATTTAGCAACTGGTTGCAGAGGTTAATATATTGGACAGACTGTGGAAACCAAATTAGTATTTAAATTGCTCTCCCTGTTCTTACCTTGTAGTTACGCTATCAAAACGGACTTTCTAAAAAGTGTCCAACGAAGCCAAGTCCATGAATAAAGCCTGTGCACAAGCATTTGTTCTTCTATTGTTGCCAAAAACCAATTCCATATGCAATGGCAGCTAAATGTTTCCACAGTATAGTGTCTCCCTAGAAAAAAACAAGTTCACAGGAAGAAAAATAAACTGCTCTACACCATTTCAGCTATCCAAGTGTCCCTCCGCTTTTTTTTTTTTTTTTAAGTGTGAAATAATTTTGGACTCCATCATTGTCCCATTTCACCATGAATATGTGAACTAGATTTATCATTTTGGGAACCTGCATTGTTTTGCTATGGGCAAGGTCGATTTTTACCTATGTAACCAGAGCACTGTTAGGGTAAAGAAAAGAAAGTATGTTGACTTTGACATAAAGACTGCCAGTAGCATTCTGTTAAAATGAGCTGAGATTGTAATAGACTTTTTTCTTTAACTAAACAGAAAAAAAACAAAGTTTCTACCACAAGTTTACCAATTTAGGATTGCCTTAGATAAGGAAGAAAAAGCAAGTAGCAGAGGATGGTTTCGATCCATTGACCTCTGGGTTACGGGCCCAGCACGCTTCCGCTGCGCCACTCTGCTAGTCATGCAATGTTTGTTGACTCCTGAAGGTTGGAGGCCACCCAGGAAAGAACCAATGTGTATTTTTATTGGTTGGCAGATAAAGAACAGTAATAAAATGTCATGAAATTTGTCCGGAATAATGCATTTCAGCACATGTCATGAACACGCTGCAAGTTGTCTCTGTGGCGCAATTGGTTAGCGCATTCAGCTGTTAACCGAAAGGTTGGTGGTTCAAGCCCACCCAGGGACGTAAATGACTGAATTTCGTATCAAGTTTTAGACATCATCTAATCCATCCTCTTGAGGTGTGGGCTACCTCTGATCCAATTACCTTCATGCCTATCAATGGTGAGTTTAGATTGTTCTAGACAGTTTTACTCAACTTCATACTTTGAAAATCCAATTTAGCAACTGGTTGCAGAGCTAAATTTATTGGACAGACTGTGGAAACCAAATTAGCATTCAAACTGCTCTCCCTGTTCCTTGTAGTTACGCTACCAAAACGGACTTTCTAAAAAGTGTCCTACGAAGCCAAGTCCATGAATAAAGCCTGTGCACAAGCATTTGTTCTTCTATTGTTTCCAAAAACCAATTCCATATGCAATGGCAGCTAAATGTTTCCACAGTATAGTGTCTCCCTAGAAAAAACAAGTTCACAGGAAGAAAAATAAACTGCTCTACACCATTTCAGCTATCCAATTTGTCGAAGTCAGCAAATTGGATAAAGTCATTTCAATTAAAGTCGAGCAAACTTGGTTGTCTTTGTCTGAAAAGATGTGTACGGTACGCTATTGCGTACAAGGGCATGCTATGGCGTGAAAGGGCGTACGCAGCTACTACATGTGGCAGCAACAGTATTTTGTCTTTTACCATACATTCGCACAAACACGCATACTTATAAAATAGTACACATTAATGGTAGTTGCAACACATAGTCAGTTATGTCGAAATATAGTAGTATTTATGTTTTATATTAAAGTTACATGCATATTAGTGAAATATATGGAACAGGTTGAAGGAATCATATCATATGTGGTATCATAATAAACCTCTTAACATTTGACACTGTTTGGTTCACTCTGCGAAGGAATCGCAGAGTGCATACGCAAGTTATGAATGATAAGGAATTATGAACTACTTAAGACTAAGGAATCCTGGCGGGAAGAGCCGAGCATACCCCCTGGAGAGATGACCCCCTCCTTTGGATTCCTTAGGATGAACTAGCCAATGATTGACAACCCCTTGGACCTTCCTAAGACCTGGACCAATAGATGCAAGCTATACCATTTTCATTGTATTACTGTATTTCTGTGTGCATATAAGCAGCAGCTTCACATCTAGTGTTCAGACATCTTGTCCCCAGACTTCAGGATTGAATGACTGCACACTGGATCCAGAGCGCCTGCGATAAGTAACGGCTGTATTTATTATCACTTCGCTTGAACATATTATTCTACTACTTGCAAATAAATCTTTGTGCGTTGGAAACACAAATCGAGGTTCGACAATCGTTATTGGTTAGCGACAATACGCACATAACAATTTGGTGGCTCGTGAGCTTTGGAGGTTTCGTTGCCGATGATACTCAAGACCAACAGATTTCGGTTCCTCAACAAAGGGTGGAGACGCGTCATAAACGGGTAAGAACGCAATGTGTTCAAAACCTGATTTTTACTCTGTGTTGTGAAACCGAATGTCCGTTTTGCATTGTCTAGGGCACGCTAACTAGAACCTAGGGACAAAAGAGAAAACTGTTTCTTTTTACTGTCATTGTGCGTTTCAACTGTATTGCATTGCTTAGCGTATGTGTATTTCCTGCTGTGCGTACGCGAACCTCCGGTAGATTTGCCACGTGGTTAAACAATCGTTTTGATAGTTATCATATGTGCATAGTATAATTACTTGTGAAAACCTCTGAGACATTATTACTGTTGTTGGGAACTTTTGATTTTCTGCGCAGAAAAGGTGTATAGTGTGTGATTTTGTAACGTAGATACACTGTTTACTATTCATTGTGCTCAGTTGCTGTCTGACGAGGCGGATTGCCCAACTGAAGGACGGTATACAGGGCAGGTATACCGAATGCGAAAACCGGGTTTTCGCAAAGCGCTACCAATAGATCGCAAGGTTTGCTAATAATTAGTATTGGTAGGCAGTGCGATCTAACCGCACCGTTAGTGCGAATTGGTGAAGCAGCTAGGAGGAATTATACTGGAAAGGCAGGTTGATTTTATCAACTTGTGCTCCCAGCGATAATAAACTCAACAGGAATTTGAGATAGCCGGGCTATCGAGGAACTATTTCTGTATTAGGGATTCTTGTTTGGAATAAGAGAAAGCGAGTGGACGCGGCTATTTGGAAATACGTTCACAAGGGCATTAGAGATCTCTAGCGGTGATTGTAGCAACAGGGTTGAAATTGTTGGTTGGAAAGAACAGAGCATTGCGGTGTGTCTGTGTTCCGTGTAGATTGGTGTTGTTCAACATGGGTGCTAAGCATACGCTAGAGATGGCCAGTGTACTGCCTAAGGAAGGTCCCATTGGTTCAGCGAGATTTCTCATGTGTAAGAAATATGGTGCATACGCAACTGCATATTGCGACACGTGGGTCAAGATGACCAAAGTTTGTGATAGGCCTTTCCCAACAATAGGAAATGTGGTGGGAGCGATAAGTACAGCCATTATTAAAACTGAAAAAAGGAAAATTGCTAAATTATATCCTGTTCTAAGCCAGTTTAAAACAAGTGTATCAGAAGATGAAGATGAACCCACTGTGATTTCGGCCATTGCTCATGCTGTTAATATGCTAGAGGTTCAGCGTAAGTATGGGAAAGGAGCAATGGCTGAGATAGGTGAGAGTAGTATGATCACTAGGAGTGATAGCGTTCTAAATCTTGAAACAGCAGATCCGGTAGTGACTTCTGAAACCAGTGAACCAGTGGGTGTGTCACTCACCAGACTGTGAGTGCTACTTCTCGTGTGCTTAGGAACTGTGGCCGTCCACCATCCTGAGGGTCTGCGCATGTGCAGCCCTTTCAAACCTTCTGTTCATGTTCCTTTTAGTTATTTGGTGATCAGGCAACACTCTCTATTTAAAGCACCTGAGTTCCATACCTCGTTGCCTGATCTTGGAGTCTCATTCCCCATGAGCCTCTGAAGGTGTTCCTGTGTTTCCTCGTGTGTTCAGCTCCTGCTGATTCCTGTTGTTCGTTTGTGGTTTCCAGACCACTTCACCTCCCAGTGTTTCATCGTGACTGCACCAGCTGATTCCTATCCGCTGCCTCCGTGCTACTTCAGTTTGCAGTCCACTTCAACTCTCCTGTGTTTCATCGTAACTACACCAGATGATTCCTATCCGCTGCCTCCGTGCTCTACAGTATCCTGCTCACTTCAACTCTCCTGTGTTTCATCGTAACTACACCAGCTGATTCCTATCCGCTGCCTCGGTGTATCTACAGTATCCTGCTCACTTCAACTCTCCCGTGTTTCATCGTGACTGCACCAGCTGATTCCTATCCGCTGCCTCCGTTTATCTACAGTATCCTGCTCACTTCAACTCTCCCGTGTTTCATCGTGACTGCACCAGCTGATTCCTATCCGCTGCCTCCGGGTATCTGCAGTTCCCTGCTCATCGCAACCCTCCAGTACTTCTCGTGTCTGCAGCCAGCTGATCCGCTCTCCGTGCTTCTACAGTGTCTCCGCTTGTGTCAACTCGCCTGTCTGCATCGGATCAACGCCTCGCTGCTTTCATCTCATCTAGACCATCTCTACTCTTCAGTGTTCTCCAGGTGTCCATTTCTATATACTACTGCTTCCTGAGTATTTGTTTCTATCCCTGCTGGTCTACCTACCTGTGCGCTGCACCTACTTGATTACCGCTTCTACCCTCCTGGGACTTCGCATCCTGCCGGCCTCCAGCCGTTCAGGTATCCCTGCACTTCTGTCTGACAGCCTGCTCCTGAACCTCGGTATGCATACTTCTCATTGACTGTGCTGGTGTATTGCATATCTTGCTGGACTAAGTTGTTCTCCTCTGGAGTTTACTATCCGCTGAGACTATTGCCATCATTTGACTGTGTTACCTTTTGCCTGGATAGTTCCTGTGACTTTGTATTATTGTGCAGTGCTGTTCAGTCATTACTATATTGTGCATGTCATCGTGGGATCAAGTTCAGTGTGCCCGTGTATACTCTGCATTGCATTCCGCTCCCCGTGCTCCTCCTCACATATATATTCAGTGGTACAACTTGCTAGAGGCAGACCACTGTTCCCTGTTTCCTTAGTCACCTGTTTCCTGTATCCTTTCACATAGCAGTGGTACAACTTGCTAACGCAGACCACTGACTTCCCGGATACCTCCACCTGGATTCCATTCCTTCACCTAGACAGCGGTACAACTTGCTACACGCAGAGCGCTGACTCTTATCACCTCCTCGTTACTTCTGGACATTCCTCCTCACTATAGCAGTGGTACAACTTGCTATCCGCAGACCTCTGACTACCCTCACGTTTCCCTTGTCCATTCAGTTCCTCGTGTACTATTACCTACATATTACCAGTGCTGCTAGTCATAGACTTTCCACGAGAATTCTCTACCATCTGCTGTCTCCTGTTCCGTGATCACCCCGCTACCAGAGTATCATATTACCACCTATACTGCTCTGGTAAGTCTATCATCTGGTGATACCTGGGTAAAGACTCCTAGTGCCCGTGACAGGGTGCATACCCAGTCCGCACAATATCAGTTCCCAATGGGAAACCGGATAATGATGGTGTAGTTCCTTTAAGAAATGTTACAATGCATTGTCCGTGGACTAGATCAGAATTACGTTCCATTATGACTGAATTCCCAGATCCCAGAAAAGAGTTGGCAAAGTGTCAGAAATTTGTTAAAGACTTAGGAAATGCACACGAACCAACTGATAAGGATTGGCGTGTAGTGTTGAGGGCGTGTCTTCCTCCCCATACTGACATACAAAAATTTATTAAAGATTGTGTGTTGGATGAAGATGACACCTTGACTGATGAGATTAACCAAGAAAATATAGAACAAATTGTCAAACATTTAGCCATCTATTTTCCAATAGTAGTAAATTGGAGTAAGATTTTCACCATAAAACAAAAGGATAGTGAAACAGCCTCAGATTACTTTGCTAGAGCTATAGCAGCGATAACACAGTTCACTGGGATATCCAACATAGGTGAGGACCCACATCACAGAGAGGTAGCTGTAGGAGTATTGATGGATGGCCTTAGAGAAAATTTAAAGACGAGAGTACAAACCACATTACCTAATTGGAGAGGCATCACAGTTTATTCTCTCAGGGAGTCTGCTGTGGAGCATGACAAAAACCTTTTTAGGAAGAAGGAAGAGAAAAGTGATAGGTTAATGACGGTAAGTATACAGGCTCTAGAAGGGATGCATACACGACCACCAGCATACAACCCATATAACAAGAAACCTAAAGTGATCAGATGTTTCAGGTGTAACGAAGAAGGCCATTTTGCAAGAGATTGTAAAAAAGCAAGACAGGATACACATATGGATAGGGAATCATATAGGTATCCTCCACGGAGAAACACACATAGGCAAGAGAACACACAGTTACCTGCGCATGTTATAGCAGCAAATGCTGTGCGGGAAAGCAATAGTCAGTGCTAGGGGTCAGGTCATACCTGTAATCTACAGCCAGTGAGGTTAACTGAGAGTCAGAGTGAAGAACCAACAATAATAGTTGACATGGCTGGTAGGAAACAAACCTTTCTTGTAGATACAGGGGCGGCCTGATCTGTAATAACCTCTTCTTTTAAATTTACAGGTGACCAGTAACACTATTCCAGCTATGGGGGTAACGGGAAAAGTGTTGCATTATCCTCTAACTAAACCCGCTGAAGTTACTATCGGGTCTCTGCATACTAAGCATTCGTTTCTCTTGGCTGCAGCGGCTCCTACTAACTTGCTAGGGAGAGACTTGCTATGTAAAATGGGATGTGTCATATACTGTACTTCAGATGGTGTGTTCCTAGATATACCCGAGAAGGTCGCTCATGAGGTACAGGACATATTGGACACCCCTCAAAGGTTAATGTTACACTCTACTGTTATAGAACACAGTCCATCTCAAGTAAAGGGGATGTTGCTGGAAATACCAGGTTCACTATGGACCAGAGAGGGATAGGACACTGGACTGATGGCAAACGTAGCCCCTGTCATGGTCAATCTAAAAAGTGGTAGGATAGCTCCAAAAATCCCACAGTATCCATTAAAACCGGAGCTGGAACTAGGGGTATATCCTGTTATTGAGAGGCTGTTACAACAAGGGATTTTAATTCGTACAGCCAGTACAGCAAATAGTCCCATTTTCCCTGTATATAAGAGTGGGGGGAGGGGCTATAGATTAGTCCAGGACTTAAGGGGAATTACCAAAGTTGTTGAGAGCCAATTCCCCGTAGTGCCGAATCCAGCTGTCATCCTCATGCAGATTCCACCGTCTGCTAGTCATTTTACTGTCATTGATCTATGTTCTGCTTTCTTCTTAGTCCCTCTTCACCCTGACTGCCAATACCTTTTTGCATTCTCCTACCGGGGAGTGCAATACACATGGACCAGACTACCCCAGGGGTTCATTGACAGCCCCTGTATTTTCTCCCAAGCCTTACATGACTGTTTGCAATCCTTTCAACCCCACAATGGGTCTGTTCTAATTCAATATCTGGACGATTTGTTGTTGTGCTCTGATTCTTTTATGTCATGTTTACATGATACTAAAATATTGTTGCTTCATCTTTCACAAACAGGGCACAAGGTGGCAAAGGATAAATTACAGCCATGTCAGACTAAGGTCAAATACTTAGGACACTGCCTCACTAAGGGGCTAAGACACCTGACAACCGACAGGATTGAGGCCATACAACACATGACTCTGCCGCAGAGCCAGAAGCAGATTCGTACTTTCCTGGTGATGTGTGGATACTGTAGATCCTAGATCCCAGGTTTTTCTATTCTGGCATTACCATTGCAGGAGCTAGTCTCTTCCTCAAAACCAGAACGTGTCGTACACACAGAAGAGTCAGAGCAAGCGTTCTTTAATCTTAAAGATAGTCTGACTAGAGCACCCGCATTGGGAATACCTGATTAGGAAAAGCCTTTTGAGCTATACTGTACAGAAGCTGATGGTTGTGCAGCAGGTGTCCTCGCACAGAAACATGGTGACGCTAGCAGACCGGTAGCATACTACAGTGCACAATTAGACAATGTGGCAAGATCACTCCCAACATGTCTCAGAAGTGTAGCAGCAACTGCTCCTCTGGTAAGTAAGAGCGATGACGTAGTATTAGGACATAATTCAACTGTCTATACACCCCATGCTGTATCAGCTCTGTTAAATTCAGCCCAAACCAGACATGTTTCTTCAGCTAGATTCACAAAGTGGGAACTAGCCCTGATGGCACCCTTAAACATCACCATCAAACGAAGTAGCACCTTAAATCCAGCTACATACCTACCATATGTGTCTCTAGAGACACAAAGGGTGGGAGGTGAGGAGACCCTGGTTGATGATGAGTTAGGCAAGAATACTGACACGCATGACTGTATGGAACACCTGAATCAGACCTTTACTGCAAGGCCCGACATACGTGACACCCCCTTAGAAAATGTAGATTTTACGTTTTATACAGACGGAAGTTGTCATAGACAGACAGAGACGGGAGAGCTATGTACTGGTTACGCTGTGGTAGACGATCAGGATGTGGTAGAAGCTGAACCCCTTGGCCCACCTCACTCAGCCCAGGTGGTGGAGCTAGTAGCATTAAGGAGAGCGTGTGAGTTGCCAGAGGGTAAATCAGCCAATATATATACTGACTCTAGGTACGCCTTAAGGTAGTGCACGATTTTGGGGCCCTTTGGCATCTTAGAAACTTTACGACAGCAGCAGGTACGCCAGTGGCACACTCACAACACATAAAAGGACTTCTGACAGCGATACAGTTACCCAGAACAGTAGCCGTCATAAAGTGCAAAGCCCATACCTTTGAAAAAGACCCAGTGTCATTGGGCAACAACAGGGCAGACAAAGTTGCTAAATGGGCAGCAGGGCAACCTATGACTGTATCGACCGAGACTATGATGGTTTTTCAGACATTAGACATGCAGAAATTAATTGAAATGCAAGATTTGTGTTCCCTGCAGGAAAAGGCGGTCTGGAAGGCGAAGGGATTTGGTCAAGAGTCCTCAGGACTCTGGAGGGATGGACAAGGTAAGCCTGTAGCTCCCCGAACGTACTATCCAAGCCTGGCTGAAGCAGCACACGGCCTGACTCACCTGGGTAAAGAAGGTATGTGCAAACTGGTGAGAGCATACTGGTGTGCTCCCGGATTTTCCTCTCAGGCTGGGTTTTGGTTTGGCATCCCTAGAATCATTGCAAGTGATAGGGGTACCCACTTTACTGGTGATATCTTCCAAAATATGTGTAAACTCATGGGAATCAGTAGCAGACTTCACACCCCGTACCGACCACAAGCCAGTGATAAGGTGGAGATAGTAAATGGTACTATAAAGAACAAGCTTGGTAAGGTAATGGCTGAAACTGGGTTGGCATGGCCAGAGGCTTTGCCATTGGTCCTCCATAGCATTCGGACCACTTCTAGACCTCCTCTTAATCTGTCCCCCTTTGAGATACTGTTCGGACGACAACCTCATTTGATGGTGAGTCCACAAGGCGACTTGAAGTGTAATAATGAAGTGACTGTACAATATCTTATAAGAATGAGTAGACAGCTAAAACAACAAGAACAAAAACTAAAAATGCTGTCATCTGGTATGCCAGAAACGAACTGTCATGATGTTGAACCTGGAGACTATGTTATGATCCGCAATTTCTTACGTTCAGGTTGTTTAACAGAACGTTGGGAAGGCCCATACCAAGTGCTGCTGACCAGTACTACATCACTGAAGGTTGCAGAGAGAGACACATGGGTCCATTCCACCCACTGCAGGAGAGACCATAATCCGGAGAAAGTGCAAGATAAAACTGAGACCGACGACATAGATCTGTCACTTGTGAGTCTGTTCCGGGAGACCTAAAGCCTGCAGTCGAGACACCTGAACCAGAGACGTTGCCCCAGAACGATCTTTCCAGCGATGGAGTGGCGGTTTTTGTTTTTCTTTTGTTCCAGGAATTTCCTTGTTTTTACTCTTTTTAGGACATTCTATTTTTGTAAAGGAGGATGGAGGACGGAGGAGAGTTCTGGTAGTGATACGGATGAGATGGAGGCAAAGGAAAAGTTATTAGAATACTCAGAGCAGCCCATTATCAAGCTTGGTCCAAGGGTTATGAAAAGGTCTGCTAGCTCAGGAACTCGGAGGCAGTGTGAGGGGCTATTGTCTGATGAGTATTGTATCTAAAAGTTCTGCGACTCCCTAGTTGAAGAGAGATGCATCTAACGATGCCAGTCACCCAGTACCCTGAATATAGGCGGGCATCCTTTGGAGGATTATCACTCCCTGGTGGGTAAGGTGCTAAACCAAACCGAGTGTTGGGTGTGCTCTCACGTGCCGCAAGGGCAGCATAATATAGGACTAGTGCCATTCCCTCTAAACATATCCGAAGTACTCGAATTGAGGGGGGGAGGCCCATAGACGGGAGGTACAATAACACTAGGTCCCCTAGTCTGACGCTTCGACAATACTCCATAGGCAGATCTTTGCTGTGCCTAAATATATCTCATGCAAAGCGCCTGGAGAATTGGGAGGCTGACCCATCAGATAAGACAATGGCTCGCCACACTCATTTTAGAGGGAGACTCACAAGGTCACCAATAGGCAGGAATGTTGATGGAAGTCACAAATTAGGGCATATAACCAAACATAAGAAGGTATCCATTGGAATAGTCTCTATAGATAATTGTAAAAATGTCATCCATGCCGACACGTGTCTAGAGCAAATGGAGACACTAGGCATGGGTAGTTTTATCAAAACTCTATGTGATATAATTAATGGGCATACTGTTCCTTATGTTCTCCCTGATGATGTGTATTTTGCTTGTGGAAGGAAAGCTTATTCCTGGGTGACTCCGAGTTCCAAGGGCTTGTGTTTCTTAGCTAAACTGGTTCCTGAAATCATGACTATTACTCATGAAGAAATGGTTGGTATTCACAAGACTACATCACCACCATACATACATACACAGTATGAACACCGTGGAAAGAGAAATATGACCTCTGGGTTATGGGCCCAGCACGCTTCCACTGCGCCACTCTGCTAGTCATGCAATGTTTGTTAACTCCTGAAGGTTTGAGGCCACCCAGTAAAGAACCAATGTTTATTTTTGTTGGTTGGCAGATAAAGAACAGTAATGAAATGTCATGAAATTTGTCCGGAATAATGCATTTCAGCCCATGTCACGAACACGCTGCTAGTTGTCTCTGTGGCGTAATTGGTTAGCGCGTTCAGCTGTTAACCGAAAGATTGGTGGTTCAAGCCCACCCAGGGGCGTAGAGGACTGATTTTCATATCAAATTTAAGACATCATCTAATCTAACCTCTTGATGTGTGGCGTACCTCTGATCCAATTACCTTCATGCCTATCAATGGTGAGTTTAGTTTGTTCTAGACAGCTTATAAGGAAAGCTTATTCCTGGGTGACTTCGAGTTCTAAGGGCTTGTGTTTCTTAGCTAAACTGGTTCCTGAAATCATGACTATTACTCATGAAGAAAAGGTTAGTATTCACAAGACTACATCACCACCATACATACACACACAGTATGAACACCGTGGCAAGAGAAATATGATTCCTGGTGAGGAACCCATAGCTACAAAATTGATTAGTGAAACTGCTGGTTTTCAAGTTATGGTTGCTCTAGATCTCACCAGGACTGCTCGGGGAACATTAAACTTTAAATATATCCAAGACCTAGCTAAATTAATAGATAATATCACCGAGATGTATGATGACACTTTCAGGTATACTGGAAGGGAGCTACAAGCGTACAAGAAGGAGTTGGTGCAACATAGACTGGTACTAAATTATCTCACCTCTATTACTGGTGGGTACTGTGTGACACTGGCCACCCAGTTCGGTGTCAAATGTTGCACGTACATCACTAATAACACGGATGACCCTAAAGAGGTTATAGACCGGAAGATGGATGAAATTTTGCAGCTAAAATGGGAATTTCGAAAGAGCCATAATTTTTTGTTATATGAGGTCGGGGAAAAGGTGGCGGGTTAGTTCTCATGGTTGAACCCTGTGAAATGGTTCTCTGGTCTGGGGGAGTGGGTACAGGAAATGGTTGCTAGTGTAGGTAAGCTCCTTCTCCTTATACTGGGTGTCATCTTAGCAATTGGTTTAGTTGTCAAATGTGTCCCTACTGTGTTGAAGTGTGGAAAAAGGTCTCATAGGAGTAACACTGAGAAAGAGACTGAAAGGGTGGTACCAGATACCGAGATCATGGTCTGTGAAGAAGTATTGTATAATCCTGAACTTGAAACGGTGATTGGGTGATAGTTTGTTACACTTCCAAAGGGTGGAGCTGTCGAAATCAGCAAATTGGATAAAGTCATTTCAATTAAAGTCGAGCAAACTTGGTTGTCTTTGTCTGAAAAGATGCGTACGGTACGCATCTACGTACAAGGGCACGCTACTGCGTGAAATGGCGTACGCAGCTACTACACGTGGCAGCAACAGTATTTGGTCTTTTACCATACATTCGCACAAACACGCATACTTATAAAATAGTACACATTAATGGTAGTTGCAACACATAGTCAGTTATGTCGAAATATAGTAGTATTTATGTTTTATATTAAAGTTACATGCATATTAGTGAAATATATGGAACAGGTTGAAGGAATCATATCATATGTGGTATCATAATAAACCTCTTAACATTTGACACTGTTTGGTTCACTCTGCAAAGGAATCGCAGAGTGCATACGCAAGTTATGAATGATAAGGAATTATGAACTACTTAAGACTAAGGAATCTTGGCGGGAAGAGCCGAGCATACCCCCTGGAGAGATGACCCCCTCCTTTGGATTCCTTAGGATGAACTAGCCAATGATTGACAACCCCTTGGACCTTCCTGAGACCTGGACCAATATGTGCAAGCTATACCATCTTCATTGTATTACTGTCTTTCTGTGTGCATATAAGCAGCAGCTTCACATCTAGTGTTCAGACATCTTGACCCCAGACTTCAGGATTGAATGACTGCACACTGGATCCAGGGCGCCTGCGATAAGTAACGGCTGTATTTATTATCACTTCGCTTGAACATATTATTCTACTATTTGCGAATAAATCTTTGTGCATTGGAAACACAAATCGAGGTTCGACAATCGTTATTGGTTAGCGACAATACGCACATAACAAAGTGTCCCTCCGCTTTTTTTTTTAAGTGTGAAATAATTTTGAACTCCATCATTGTCCCATTTCACCATGAATATGTGAACTAGATTTATCATTTTGGAAACCTGCATTGTTTTGCTATGGGCAAGGTCGATTTTTACCTATGTAACCAGAGCACTGTTAGGGTAAAGAAAAGAAAGTATGTTGACTTTGACATAAAGACTGCCAGCAGCATTCTGTTTAAATGAGCTGAGATTGTAATAGACTTTTTTCTTTAACTAAACAGAAAAAAAACAAAGTTTCTACCACAAGTTTACCAATTTAGGATTGCCTTAGATAATGAAGAAAGAGCAAGTAGCAGAGGAGGGTTTCGATCCATCGACCTCTGTGTTATGGGCCCAGCACGCCTCCGCTGCGCCACTCTGCTAGTCATGCAATGTTTGTTGACTCCTGAAGGTTTGAGGCGACCCAGGAAAGAACCAATGTGTATTTTTGTTGGTTGGCAGATAAAGAACAGTAATGAAATGTCATGAAATTTGTCCGGAATAATGCATTTCAGCCCATGTCAAGAACTCACGCTGCAAGTTGTCTCTGTGGCACAATTGGTTAGCGCGTTCGGCTGTTAACTGAAAGGTTGGTGGTTCAAGCCCACCCAGGGACGTAGAGGACTGATTTTCATATCAAATTTTAGACATCATCTAATCCATCCTCTTGAGGTGTGGGGTACCTCTGACCCAATTACCTTCATGCCTATCAATGGTGAGTTTAGTTTGTTCTAGACAGTTTTACTCAACTTCATACTTTGGAAATCCAATTTAGCAACTGGTTGCAGAGGTTAATATATTGGACAGACTGTGGAAACCAAATTAGTATTTAAATTGCTCTCCCTGTTCCTACCTTGTAGTTACGCTACCAAAACGGACTTTCTAAAAGGTGTCCTACGAAGCCAAGTCCATGAATAAAGCCTGTGCACAAGCATTTGTTCTTCTATTGTTGCCAAAAACCAATTCCATATGCAATGGCAGCTAAATGTTTCCACAGTATAGTGTCTCCCTAGAAAAAAACAAGTTCACAGGAAGAAAAATAAACTGCTCTACACCATTTCAGCTATCCAAGTGTCTCTCCGCTTTTTTATTTTTTTTTTTTAAGTGTGAAATAATTTTGAACTCCATCATTGTCCCATTTCACCATGAATATGTGAACTAGATTTATCATTTTGGAAACCTGCATTGTTTTGCTATGGGCAAGGTCGATTTTTACCTATGTAACCAGAGCACTGTTAGGGTAAAGAAAAGAAAGTATGTTGACTTTGACATAAAGACTGCCAGCAGCATTCTGTTTAAATGAGCTGAGATTGTAATAGACTTTTTTCTTTAACTAAACAGAAAAAAAACAAAGTTTCTACCACAAGTTTACCAATTTAGGATTGCCTTAGATAATGAAGAAAGAGCAAGTAGCAGAGGATGGTTTCGATCCATCGACCTCTGTGTTATGGGCCCAGCACACCTCCGCTGCGCCACTCTGCTAGTAATGCAATGTTTGTTGACTCCTGAAGGTTTGAGGCGACCCAGGAAAGAACCAATGTGTATTTTTGTTGGTTGGCAGATAAAGAACAGTAATGAAATGTCATGAAATTTGTCCGGAATAATGCATTTCAGCCCATGTCAAGAACTCACGCTGCAAGTTGTCTCTGTGGCACAATTGGTTAGCGCGTTCGGCTGTTAACTGAAAGGTTGGTGGTTCAAGCCCACCCAGGGATGTAGATGACTGATTTTCATATCAAATTTTAGACATCATCTAATCCATCCTCTTGAGGTGTGGGGTACCTCTGACCCAATTACCTTCATGCCTATCAATGGTGAGTTTAGTTTGTTCTAGACAGTTTTACTCAACTTCATACTTTGGAAATCCAATTTAGCAACTGGTTGCAGAGGTTAATATATTGGACAGACTGTGGAAACCAAATTAGTATTTAAATTGCTCTCCCTGTTCCTACCTTGTAGTTACGCTACCAAAACGGACTTTCTAAAAGGTGTCCTACGAAGCCAAGTCCATGAATAAAGCCTGTGCACAAGCATTTGTTCTTCTATTGTTGCCAAAAACCAATTCCATATGCAATGGCAGCTAAATGTTTCCACAGTATAGTGTCTCCCTAGAAAAAAACAAGTTCACAGGAAGAAAAATAAACTGCTCTACACCATTTCAGCTATCCAAGTGTCTCTCCGCTTTTTTTTTTTTTTTTTTTAAGTGTAAAATAATTTTGGACTCCATCATTGTCCCATTTCACCATGAATATGTGAACTAGATTTATCATTTTGGAAACCTGCATTGTTTTGCTATGGGCAAGGTCGATTTTTACCTATGTAACCAGAGCACTTTTAGGGTAAAGAAAAGAAAGTATGTTGACTTTGACATAAAGACTGGCAGCAGCATTCTGTTAAAATGAGCTGAGATTATAATAGACTTTTTTCTTTAACTAAACAGAAAAAAAACAAAGTTTCTACCACAAGTTTACCAATTTAGGATTGCTTTAGATAATGAAGAAAGAGCAAGTAGCAGAGGATGGTTTCCATCCATCGACCTCTGGGTTATGTGCCCAGCACGCTTCCGCTGCGCCACTCTGCTAGTCATGCAATGTTTGTTGACTCCTGAAGGTTTGAGGCGACCCAGGAAAGAACCAATGTGTATTTTTGTTGGTTGGCAGATAAAGAACAGTAATGAAATGTCATGAAATTTGTCCGGAATAATGCATTTCAGCCCATGTCATGAATGCATGCTGCAAGTTGTCTCTGTGGTGCAATTGGTTAGCGCGTTCGGCTGTTAACCGAAAGGTTGGTGGTTCAAGCCCACCCAGAGATGTAGAGGGCTGATTTTTATATCAAATTTTAGACATCATCTAATCCATCCTCTTGAGGTGTGGGGTACCTCTGATCCAATTACCTTCATTCCTATCAATGGTGAGTTTAGTTTGTTCTAGACAGTTTTACTCAACTCCATACTTTGGAAATCCAATTTAGCGACTGGTTGCAGAGGTTAATATATTGGACAGACTGTGGAAACCAAATTAGTATTTAAATTGCTCTCCCTGTTCCTACCTTGTATTTACGCTACCAAAACGGACTTTCTAAAAAGTCTCCTACGAAGCCAAGTCCATGAATAAAGCCTGTGCACAAGCATTTGTTCTTCTATTGTTGTCAAAAACCAATTCCATATGCAATGGCAGCTAAATGTTTCCACAGTATAGTGTCTCCCTAGAAATAACAAGTTCACAGGAAGAAAAATAAACTGCTCTACACCATTTCAGCTATCCAAGTGTCCCTCCGCTTTTTTATTTTTTTTTTAGTGTGAAAAAATTTTGGACTCCATCATTGTCCCATTTCACCATGAATATGTGAACTAGATTTATCATTTTGGAAACCTGCATTGTTTTGCTATGGGCAAGGTCGATTTTTACCTATGTAACCAGAGCACTGTTAGGGTAAAGAAAAGAAAGTATGTTGATTTTGACATAAAGACTGCCAGCAGCATTCTGTTAAAATGAGCTGAGATTGTAATAGACTTTTTTCTTTAACTAAACAGAAAAAAAACAAAGTTTCTACCACAAGTTTACCAATTTAGGATTGCCTTAGATAAGGAAGAAAAAGCAAGTAGCAGAGGATGGTTTCGATCCATTGACCTCTGGGTTATGGGCCCAGCACGCTTCCACTGCACCACTCTGCTAGTCATGCAATGTTTGTTGACTCCTGAAGGTTGGAGGCCACCCAGGAAAGAACCAATGTGTATTTTTGTTGGTTGGCAGATAAAGAACAGTAATGAAATGTCATGAAATTTGTCCGGAATAATGCATTTCAGCCAATGTCATGAATGCATGCTGCAAGTTGTCTCTGTGGCGCAATTGGTTAGCGCGTTCGGCTGTTAACTGAAAGGTTGGTGGGTCAAGCCCACCCAGGGACGTAGAGGACTGATTTTTGTATCAAATTTTAGACATCATCTAATTTATCCTCTTGAGGTGTGGGGTACCTCTGATCCAATTACCTTCATGCCTATCAATGGTGAGTTTAGTTTGTTCTAGACAGTTTTACTCAACTTCATACTTTGGAAATCCAATTTAGCAACTGGTTGCAGAGGTTAATATATTGGACAGACTGTGGAAACTAAATTAGTATTTAAATTGCTCTCCCTGTTCCTACCTTGTAGTTACGCTACCAAAACGGACTTTCTAAAAAGTGTCCTACGAAGCCAAGTCCATGAATAAAGCCTGTGCACAAGCATTTGTTCTTCTATTGTTGCCAAAAACTAAGGATGTGCACCGGCCACTTTTGGTGTCTCGTGTTTTGTGTTTTAGATTCGGATTTGCTTGACGTTTTGGGTTCGGATTTGTTTCGCAAAACAGCTGACGAAAGGTTTTAGTTCGGATTTAAGGTTTTGGATTCGGATTTACTTTGAAAAAAACATAAAAAGTGTTAAAATCAAGTTTTTTGGGTTTATTTTCACTCCTACGCTATTATTAACCTCAATAACATTCATTAGCAATCATTTCCACTAATTCCCAGTTTATTCTGAACACCTCACACCTCACAATATTGTTTTTAGTCCAAAATGTTTCACCGAGGTAGCTTTCTGGACTGCATAGTGCAGTGGTCCCGGTACACAATTTGCTACCGGGGCCACAATATATCACCCTCAACTGGTCTCAATTCCACCAAAAAAGTATCTGGACTGCGTAGTGGAGTGGTCCCCACAATATAATAAAAAAACCCTCAACTGGTCTGAATTCCACCAAAAAAGTATATGGACTGCGTAGTAGAGTGGTCTCCACAATATAATAAAAAAACCCTCAACTGGTCTGAATTCCACCAAAAAAGTATCTGGACTGCGTAGTGGAATGGCCCCGGTACCCAATTTGATACCGGGGCCACAATATAATAAAAAAAACCTCAACTGGTCTGAATTTTACCAAAAAAGTATCTGGACTGCGTAGTGGAGTGGTCCCCACAATATAATAAAAAAACCCTCAACTGGTCTGAATTCCACCAAACAAGTATCTGGACTGCGTAGTGGAGTGGCCCCAGTACCCAATTTGATACCGGGGCCACAATATAATAAAAAAACCCTCAACTGGTCTGAATTTTAACAAAAAAGTATCTGGACTGCGTAGTGGAGTGGTCCCCACAATATAATAAAAAAACCCTCAACTTGTCTGAATCCCACCAAAAAAGTATCTGGACAGCGTAGTGGAGTGGCCCCAGTACCCAATTTGATACCGGGGCCACAATATAATAAAAAAAACCTCAACTGGTCTAAATTTTACCAAAAAAATATCTGGACTGCGTAGTGGAGTGGTCCCCACAATATAATAAAAAAACCCTTAACTTGTCTGAATTCCACCAAACAAGTTTCTGGACTGCGTAGTGGAGTGGCCCCGGTACCCAATTTGATACCAGGGCCACAATATAATAAAAAAACCCTCAAGTGGTCTGAATTTTACCAAAAAAGTATCTGTACTGCGTAGTGGAATGGTCCCGACAATATAATAAAAAAAAACCTCAACTGGTCTGAATTCCAGGGAACAGATGGCGGACACCGGATGGACATCTAAAACCAACATAGCAGTTAAGGGCGCAGTACCTCTTTTTTGTGACTGCACAAACAATTAACGTAGTAATAGAAATGACAGGTTTTTATTTTTTTAAATATAGAAAGAAAGAAGGTAGTTTTAGAAATGGCAGTTATTTAGTTTCTTTTAAATAGAGAAAGAAAGAAGGTAATACTAGAAATGGCAGTTATTCAGATCCCCAGGAGAGTCTAAGTGGGGTGAGCCACAGAGAGATTATTTCCCTCAGTTTCTCTAACAGGTTGTCAATGTTGTGGCTCTTCTTAACACCTGTGATACATAACTACACACACTCGGCATAGCTTTTACAAATTATCTGCGGCACAGGAGAGTACCACTGGACTGTACTTTAATAGCAGTACCTATTATTTTTGGGTACAGCAACAGTGAATGATCGTAGTTAGACTTTTAAATAGCAGTACAAGCTAGATTTTTTAAAATTTTGTGCGCTTGACTCAGGCGCATCCCCACTCCTTTTCCTATGTCGTAGTTGACTGTGTAGGCTTGAATGGCCTTTTGATGCTCCTCCATCCTCTGCAGCATATAGAGGGTGGAGTTCTAGCAAGTCACTACCTCTAATTAATTTAACACCTTTGGACTCACCTTGGGGATTTGTGATAATTTCTCTTTAGAAGGCAGAGTTGTTTACTGTGTTGTTGCTGACAGCATAACTCTCTTAAATTTTTTGTAGGGGGGGAGGAGGGCTTAGTTCCTTGGGTGAAGCTGAACCACTAGTCATGAACACGGGCCAGGGCCTAAGCCGTTCCTTGCCACTACGTGTCATAAATGGCATATTGCCAACTTTACGTTTCTCCTCAGATGATTTTAAGTTTCTATTTTTGCTACTTTTTGAGAACTTGGGCTTTTTGGATTTTACATGCCCTGTACTAGGAGATTGGGCATCTGGCTTGCCAGACGACGTTGATGGCATTTCATCGTCTATGTCATGACTAGTGGCAGCAGCTTCAGCATTAGGTGGAAGTGGGTCTTGATCTTTCCCTACTTTATCCTTCAAATTTTTGTTTTCCATTATATGTAGCATAAGAGAGCGTACCCCTAAGCCACACACACTCGGCAAAGCCTTAAAAAATTATATGCGGCACAGGAGAGTAGCACTGGACTTATACTGCTGAATCAGTGAACTTTGTAATAGCAGTACCACTGGACTTATGATGCTGCATCTGTGAACTTTGTAATATAGCAGTACCACTGTACTTATACTGCTAAATCAGTGAACTTTGTAATAGCAGTACCACTGGACTTATACTGCTGAATCTGTGAACTTTGTAATATAGCAGTACCACTGGACTTATACTGCAGAATCTGTGAACTTTGTAATATAGCAGTACCACTGGACTTATACTGCTGAATCATTGAACTTTGTAATATTGCAGTACCACTTGACTTATACTGCTGAATCAGTGAACTTTGTAATAGCAGTACCACTGGACTTATACTGCTGAATCAGTGAACTTTGTAATATAGCAGTACCACTGGACTTATACTGCTGAATCAGTGAACTTTGTAATATAGCAGTACCACTGGACTTATACTGCAGAATCAGTGAACTTTGTAATATAGCAGTACCAATGGACTTATACTGCAGGATTGTTTTGGGATATTTTTTTTTTTATAATTACTTTTTTTGTAATTTTTTTTTATAACTCTTTTTTAATTTTTTTATAATTTGGGAATAATGGAGAAATAACAATGCCCTTAGAAGGACAGAGCACAGGACACAGCACCACTGGACTGAACAGGACACAGCACAGGACCCAGCAGCACTACTGAACTCAGAAGGACAGAGCACAGGACACAGCACCACTGGACTGAGCAGAACACAGCACAGCACAGCACAGCACAGAACTGAACAGCACAACACAGCACAGCACAGCACAGCACAGCATGAGATATAGCAGGACAGAGGACCACCTAACACAACCTCCCTCTACCCTGATCAGTGCCCGAGTGAAGATGGCGGCGACTAGCGGGTAATTTATAGGATCCGAGTATCGCGAGATCCGACAGCGGGATTATGACTCAGAGCCTCGGTTTCAGTTTTGCAATTGGCGGGAATACCCGAATCTGTCTCGGATCCGGCTTGGATCGGCAACGTTCGGGTGGGCTCGGATTTCAGATATCCGAGCCCGCTCATCTCTAATATATAGTGACAAAGGGAGGTATTTTCCACAGGCTTCTAAAAGAGGAGACGAGTATTTAGCTGACAGAGGGGCTGAAAACAGAGTTACACATTTGTAAACTAGTGCACCTAAGTTAAAGAGATACAGGTGCAGGACATACAGTATGTGTAACAAAATAATTGTAAAGAGTCTGATTTAACTTACATGTTTTGAAGTAGTTTAAAAAAAAACATCTTTTCCACAGGTAGCTGCAGCCTGCCAGGGTGTCTCTGCAATCAAAACAGAGCACCTGTAACAAATTGCTTTTTTAGGACAAAGTGGGAGTGTCATCTGTCCATCAAGCTACGGTCATGGGAAGAGTGTAACTATTTAAACCTGTTTCATTGCTCAGCTGTGTGAAAGCTAGTGACCACTGGCTGGGGAGTTAGTCTCTGTCTATCTATCTGTATATGTGTACATATATATATATATATATATATATATATATATATATATATATATATATATATGTATATATATGTGTGTGAATATATATATTTTATTATTATTATTTCCTTTGACTTATATGGCGCGACAAAGGGTCCGCAGCGCCGTACATTACATATACCTAAAACAGAATCAAGACACAACATGATACAAAAATATATACATACACAGGTGACGGGGTAAAGCGAAATCAGATTAACTCTGGGACAGGTAGTGAAAGGGATGGTAGAAATTAGAGAGAAGAAGCCCAAAGATTAAGAAAACAGGGAAAACAGGGCTAGGGAAGCAGGCCAAGAGGTACAGAGGGTGAAGGAACAGTAGAAGGAGCACACAAGGAAAGAGGGCCCTGCTCATGAGAGCTTACATCCTAAAGGGAAGGGGGAGACACAAATAGGGTGGTACTAATTGGGGGAGAGAGCCAGGACAAGGAAGTTAGGAGGAGGACTGATAGACTTGAATAAAGAAATGAGTCTTAAGGGCACGCTTGAACTCTTTGAGAGTAGATGCTAACCTGATGGAACATGGAAGATCGTTCCACAGCAGGGGAGCAGCCTGGGCAAAGTCCTGAAGATGAGAGTGAGAGGAGGTGATCAGTGAAATAGTGAAGCGGCGGTCACAGGCAGAGCGGAGGGGGCGGATAGGAGTGTAGGTAGAGATGAGATTGGAGATGTAGGGAGGGGAAGATTGACTAAGAGCTTTAAAGGTGACTGTGAGGAGTTTAAATTTAATTCTGTACACACACACATATGTATGTATATATATTGTGAGAAAGTACAGCATTCACAGGAATCCAACACAGGTATGCTGAACCATTTAACTATTTATTAGCAGTTGTCAGGATGGCAGGATGGTAAACAGTTCCAACACTGGTTCAGCAATTATATCCAGTAACAGTACACAAAAATCCCCACCACCAATATCTGGGTAGACATAACTTCCCTGTCTGCAAGCCGGCCACTTACTGGCATCAGTGGTCCCAGCCACACATACAGACAGTGTCTTTATCCTCCACCCCAAGCACTACAAGCAAATCACAGCAAACCAATAACACCCATGTGGAACACTTGTTTGTGTGTGCTAAAAGAGGATCCCAGGGAACTTTTAACCTGGCTGTATTTTTATCAGATCCCTTATTGGGGAACTGTGGCAAGGAGGCATATTTGCCACAATATATAAATATATATATATATATATATATATATATATATATATATATATATATACATTGCAATTAGAAAAATGTTAGCAATAGGAAAGTAAGAGGTTTGAGCCACTTGATGCCTCAATTTACATGTGGTCTATATGTCACTATTTTATTAAAATTGTCTTTAAATGATTCCTGGAACTCAGGTGTCTTTCAAACATTTATGGAGATGTCAACCCAAGTTTAATTCAGATTGCTATCTGCAAATGCTGATATTGTGCAAGAAGGAAAAGAGGATGTCCAGTCTCTGTTTTCGTTTTCATTTTGGTGGTTGACACCACATCCCCCACTCCCCTTCTCTCAGCTGCTACTCTAGTGTGTTTTTTGACGTTGGTGACTTGTATCATTAGATATTTGGGAACTTGTAGCCACCCCAGAGCTTTTACGTGAGATAGATTCCAACTCGCTGTTATCACCAGTAGCCAGTTCTGAACAATCCAACCCACTGATTTATAAGTGCAGCATTGTGTGTATCTATCTGGTCTCCTTTTGGTGATGACAATAGTGGTTAATATCTGGAAAGCTTCTGTGTCCCAGAAATCTACAGATTAACACAGATCTCAACTGCAGGTACTGCAAATTGTTTCCTATTTACTTTTTAATCTGTCTCAGGTCACCCGCACATTTCTATAATTCTGTCTCTATTTTGTAACCTCAAATGTCTCCTCCTTGTTACTCAGATTTTTCAATGTATCTTCGAGAGAGAAAAATGTCACATGAGATTGGCAGCAGGAGGTCAGACTGTTCATACTCCATTCTTTTTCATTTTTTGACAATATCTCTTTTTTGTAGATTAAAAAGATTTCAGTTAAGTTTGAAGATACTTTGTTTCAGGTTAGTAACTTCCAGTTTAGCAATGACAGTGATAAAAGTTACTAAGAGTAGAAATATTTGACTATATATATGACTTACTTGAGGTGCAGTATTGCCCCGGGGTGGAATATTGTATTTTCTTGCAGACAATAAATACATCAACCTATAACTTTGTACCATTCAACTAGCTCCTAAATTGCAAATCACTACTTATTATTTTCAATTATTTCTTGGAGCTCTGCATAGTATTGACCTTGTTCAACTAGGTAGATATACAGGTTGACATATAAATATACGGTTTGACATACATAGTCATGGCCAGAAAATGTTGGCACCCTTGATCTTTTTTTAAATAACTCACAATTTGAAATTAACAACTGTATTTGATCTTCACAATTCTTTGTTAACATCACAGAACATTTGTCTAATTCTGAATGTAATATGATGTATACCTTTAAATCAGAAAAGAAAAAGAAATGGAACTGACACAATTATTGGCACACTAGACGTAGTGTTTGGTAGCACAGTCTTTGGTTAAAATAACTGCAATCAATTGCATCCTTTAGCCATGTATGAGCTTCCTGCACCTCTCTACTGACAGTTTAGTCCACTCCTCTTGTGCAAACTGCTCCAGTTCTCCCAGATGTAAAGGCTGCTGTCTCCCAACTGCTGTTTCCAGTTCTCTCCACAGATGTTCTATATGATTTAGATCTGGACTCAATACCATCCACTTCAGAACAGTTCAGTGTCTTGTCATTCCGGGGTTCTTTTTGAAGTGTGTTTGGGGTCATTGTCCTGCTTGAAGACCCTTGACCTTCAACGAATACCCAGATTTCTGACTGTGCTCCAAAATATCCTGGTAATCTCCAGATTTCATGATGCCATGCACATGACACAGAACCCCCTCTATGTTTGACTGTATAGAAAATACATATGGATGTTGTGCTTTACCAAAAGTCTGTCATTTGGTCTCCTCCGTCCAAAGGATATTCTCCCAGAATGAATTTGGCTGGTTCAGATGTTTTGGCAAACACCACTCAAGTTTTCTTATGTTCCCTCTCAGCAGTGGGGCCCTCCTAGGCCTCCCACCTTATAACCACCTTTGATTGAATTGGCTACGATTGTTGGGAGTGGAATCTACCATACCTTGTGTCTGAAGGTCAGCTTGAATCTGGTTGGCAGTTGATTAAGGTGGTTCTTCACCATTTGAATAATCCCATGCTGCAATGTTTGAGCAAGTTTTCACTTGCAGCAATGTCCCAGGAGTTTGGCTACAGTGCCATGGACCTTAAACTTCCTGATAACATTATGTATGGTGGAAACAGGAACATAAAAGTCTCTACAATCTTCTGTCTGATCTCTTCAGACAATTCTCTGGCTTTTTCTCTCTTATCTCCATATTCTTTCCAATATACACAGTGATATACAATAAGTGTTTTTTATATTGCAGGTACTTGCTAGTCACCACAGGTGAATTCAGTTTTTTAACGTGAAGGAGAATAATCTCATTGGAGTCTAATTATAGGCTTTTTCTGGTTTATTCCACTGCACTGGTTTATTCCATTCCACTTCTACATTTGTGAATAAGAAAATATTATTTAAGCGCAACGATTTTCTGGAATAAATAGTGCATTAGTAGAAAAAACTGCACTGACAATATTTGTGGCCATGACTGTAAATATAAATGTAAATATAAAGGATAAGATGTTTTTCAAACAATCTAAAAAGTAGACTTTGTTTTGATCTTTCTTTTTCCTGAACACTAAGTGCCTGATTCATCAAGGAACGCAGAGTGAACACAATTTGCTCTTTTTTAAAGATGGAATTTACACACATACAGTATGCCCGTATCCAAGTGCAAGTGGATCTGCATTCTAAGCATTCTCTGGGCATACAATTATTTTTACATAAAGTACATTTATCAGGATGTTGTTAATGTCTACTGTACATAAAAGGCATTTCTTAATTGCAAACACATGTTCTAGCATGCATATGTGACCGTCATCTCTATCAGTTGGCATTTATACCTGCCCTGTAGCTGGTGCGAGTGGTATGGCTAAAAATCATGTACCGGAGCTTGAATCGGATAAATGTGCATGCGGTCGACCTTGGCAAACCCTCACTATACATTGCCTACGTACATACACCCCTTCTCTCTCTCCCGTTCCGCCCTTCGTAGGCTGTCAGAAGTGTCATTTGCATTCAAACTTGAATTGTATGCATTTGTGTTTACTGACGTAAAGTCCGTTTCTGGACATGCGCAGAGCAATGTCATGCAAAATACTGCACACAACAGGACTTACGTTTCTTGATGAATCAAGCCCTAGGTGTTCTTAATAGAGCTCCATTCCTGCCAAAATGTTCTTGCTAGAACTCAATTTACTATTTCCTCTTAGGAGCAGAGAAGCCAAATATACTGGTGACAGCAATACAATTACCTTTAAAGTACTATACTGTGACATGATATCAAACTACTATCTAAATATTCCTTCATGTCAGAGCAGAGGTGTCCAAGTTCAGTCCTCGAGGGCTACCAACAGTTCATGTTTTCAGGATTTCAGTCTGTAGAAACATGTGGGACAATTACTGACCCAGCCAGATACTGTAAATTAAATCACCTGTGCATGACTAAAGACATCCTGAAAACATGAACTGTTGGTAGCCATTGAGGGCTGAACTTGGACACCTCTGTTTTAGAGCTTTTCCTCACAGATCTTCTCCATTCTAATTAAAGATAATGATTTGATAAATATTTAAATAATCGTTTAAACAGTAGACTCCAGACATACTATGGTATCTATATTGTTACTGTACAGCTGCTGTTCAACTTCCATTTATATTACAGTCTATCTCTGCTGTCAGCTTAGTGTCCATATAGTAACCAGTAGAGATTCCTGTATGAAATGTGTTAATGAAGAATGATTTTCCTTCCACAGCAGAGAACAGCAAGAATGGAGCGTTTCAGTTTTCTGTTACTGACAATTAACATAACCGAGTGCAGACTTGGGTAGGAAACACAGCAAATAGAGCACAAGTGACGGTAAAATTGTTCTTGTACCTCGAAGGCTAAAGGCATCAAGTTTAAACCAATAAAAAAGAGGAGATAAAAGAACAGAAAAGAGGCCATATTTATAACTGTCCTTATGTGGGCAACAAGTTGAGGCTTTGTCATTCCTGAATCGTTGCTGCTCATATTCCTGGTGTGTTTCAGGAGTGATACAATCAGAAGAGAAATGGCTGCACCAAATATGAGGAACGGTATGAAGGTTCCTACAAGGTTGATAATCATTAAATTGGTATAATTTACTTCCAAAGTTATATTTCCATCATTAGTACCATTAATAGCATTGGTAGAATTACTGCATTGTAAAGAGTACACTAACCATACACAGGGCAGACTGGAGAGAACAGACACCATCATTGACGATAGAAGCAGCCACGGCACCAATCTGGAGATGTTCATCTTAAGTCTCAGGAATAATCTGTTGCTGTAGTTTGTGATCTTTACGCAGTAGAATACACAGAGCACGGTGCCCCACCACAGGCTGCAGAATGCAACCGTTATTGCTGCAATTAGTATATATTCCAAAATGTTTTTAACTGGAGTTGTAATCTCAGCATTAAGTAGGAATTCATTACATGCCCATAAAATTAGAAGAATGATCCTCACTGCCCCCAGGCTGGTCATGATAATGTCCACAGGTTGAAGAGTTTGACCCTTCTGCCACCAAATGAAGTTTTTTGTCACTATAAAAGTATTGAGAAATAATCCGATGAACATCAAAGAACAAATTGCAACTGATAAGAAAATGAAAGTTGCGTAATTCATCTTTTCTTTTATCAGAATAATGTAACTTCACAGACTCTTCATAAGAAACCAGCCCTGTTCGTCTTACTTGTTTAATGTGGATGAGACAGGCTGCACTGTGATATGAAATCATATTGAGCTAAAATTAAATATAGAACTGCTTGCTATAAGATTTGCATTATATTTGGCTACCGATCTACAAGTAAGTAAATCATTTAGATTTAATTTTAATACAGTCGCTTTCATTCCTCCAAGCATTGTGCCACTTTTCACTGTTTTGCATTTGTAAGAACACCTGATATTGTTAAGGAATAGCAATTATGTTTAACTGCAAGGGGCGGCCATATTACATTACATATATTTGGTTTTGAGTTACATAATGTTGTGCTTTGTCAATATATCCTGTATTTATTGTAAAATAATCTATACTGCAAATGATGTCTAGATTCAAGAAATAAATGGGTGTCAAATATTTTGATTTAATATTTAGAATATAGAATACTTACTTTGATACAATATGTATAACTAATACATAAAAGATGCATAACATGGACATAACAGGAAAGATTATTTAGGAACTTCATAAAAATAAATACCCCCCCCCCCCAGATAACTGTGGATACCTGTAAATCCTTGTCCTAATTCGATGTGTATACAAACATAAACAGTGACTAGAGATATTTAATTGTCACACTTTAGCTTTAATAATCATCTACATGTAATGCTATTTTAGTTCTACAGGGGCGCTAATTTATTTCTACATGGTAGTACTTAGCGTTTTATTGATAATTGGAGGCAGCAATATTTATTTTATTACTAATAGTGGTACAAATAATTAACTACTATCATACCCAGCGACCAGCGGTACCAGGAGGGGCCCAGAGCTATTCAGCATTGGCCCAAGTTCCATTATTAGGTTGGGATTGTTTGTTCAGGCCCCCTCCCCAGAGGAAAGATCCCCATGCTCTGTAGTAGTGGGTTCTTGCTCATTCAGTTTTATTATGTCCTTTGGCCTAAACCACATGCTGTTTAAGGGTTTGATTACTGCCACACGTCAGAAGCTATTTGAGTCTCAGCCTTCAAATTACAGAATAGTAGTAAGTCTTGTGGTTTGGTGCTGAAAACCACATCCGATGTGTGTCATTTTAAGCCGGTGCTTCGTATATATCTACCCCTAAATTTTGTCCTTTCAACTATAACCCATTGGAGTGATGCTGACTTGTATGTCCTCCACTTGTATCTCTTTAACTTAGGTGCACTACTTCAGAAACGTGTAACTCTGTTTTCAGCCTCTCTGTCAGCTAAATACCCATCGCCTCTTTTAGAAGCCTGTGGAAAATACCTCCCTTTGTCACTATATATATATATATATATATATATATATATATATATATATATATACACACACACACACACACACACACACACACACACACACACACACACATATATAGTGTTAATTTAACCATAATATGCTAATAATATTTTTCTTCCAGGATCATATAAATAAAGCATTGGGTTTCCCATATCTCAAACACTTGTCTTCACCATACACCTATGTGTGGAGTGCTTCGGTGTTCTGTGGGTTGATCTCTGTATTGGTCTTGCACTACATCCAAGGGTCTGCAAGGTTGCTGCTGAGGGAGGGGAAAGGGGTTGTGGAGGGGGTTGATGTTGGAATTTAAGGGGCACAAGAAACAATTGCTAAAGGACTCGGAAATAAATGTGTATGTTAGTGACAATAATAACTTTATAGGAGATATAAAGGGCAAGAAAAAAAGATAAAGAAATGAGGAAATATGGAATGAATGAAAGTGAGAAAGAATGTGGGGAAAGAAGAAAAGACGGGAAAAGAAGAGAAAAGGAGGGTGGAGACAGAGAAGAGGGAAAATATAGATAATAATAGTGTAATACAGAGGAGAAAGGGAGATCAGACCAGCGGTGGGCACGGTAAAAAACAAGTGAATCCAGTCTGTATAGGAGTAGTACTCTTTCTAAAGATGTTACTTAGATTACAATTTAGTGCCCATGACTTTTCACAATGAGTATGACGAGACAGTAGTTCTGCAATGTAATAGTTATGATTACAGGGATAATGAGGATAAATATTTATTATCTTCTCATTCTCAAATATAGCTCTAATCTAGCATGGAAAAAATGGGCAAATGTGCTCAGACAACCCGACATTGCTAAGTACAATGCTCAAGAAAATGAAGCAATGCTAGTGTTAGTGGTAATGAAGCAAATAACAGTAGTACTGATGCGTCCTCATCCAACATGTTTACAAAAAAAAAAAATTGTATGAATGACAAACAATTATATATTGTATACTTTGGAAAGCAATTTGTGTTTGCAGATTCTGGTGACATAATCTCACAAAATTTAATTCCATTAGATAACCTATTTTCAGAAATGGTTTCAAGCAGGGATGATATAGATGAAATGGTCATGTAACTAAATCCAGCTGCCAGTCAGCCGGCACATGATAAGCAGAAACAAAATTGCCTGCCCAATAAATCACATCTGCAAGTGCAACTCCCCCTATCTAGCATTTCTGTCTTTTCTGATGGTGTTTAGGGCGACAATGATGGAAATGTTGATCAGTCTCGAAAATATCAGTGCATATTAACTGAAAATAAATCATTCTCAGGCATTCATATTATCTGACCAAACCATTAATTCAATGCAGTGAACAAGTAACTAATTATTAATTTTAATACATGATGTAAACAAATAAGTATACTGTATGTATGTAATGCTTTCAATATTTAATATTATTCCCAGTATATAAGGCAGAGTAATTGTGTCTACTCTTATAGCTACTGAATACTTGTCTATGCACAAACAACAAGAATTTCCTGCTGTTCATAAGTGGTACTGTGCACTTTCCCATACATATAAAATAAGAGAAGATTCTGAGAATGACACCCAGTATATAGATATGTTATTATATTCTTATTTATTCCTTAATAATGAGCAGCACTGTGACCAACTGCAAAAGGCAGAGCAAGTACAGAGGAAGGAGGATACTTCTTCTCCCTCCCTGGTAGCTCTGCTCATGTTGTCTGCTTCTATGCTCTTAATCATGGCTGCTGGTGACATCTCTCCTAAACCTGCACCCTGTACAATCTCTATTCTCTGCTCACACTCCTCGCTCCATCCCCAACCTTCATGCAATTCCGCAAACCTTATCAACATATCTCCACTACCATCTCTTCTCTTCTCCTGTGCACTAGGGCATGCCAGATTTGTTTGTAACAAACTTGCATCCATTCATAATCTTTTAATTTCTAAATCCCTCAACCTACTTCCCATTACAGGATCTTGGCTTACCTCCTCTGAAACTACATCTTTTGCAGCTCTCTTATATGGGGGAATTCTCTCTCAGCCATACCACGAGACCCAGAAACAGACAGGGTGGTGGTGTAGGGATTCCACATTTTTCCAAGTTGCACCTTGCAAGTCATACCCTCTGACCCCTCACTCTCATTCACTTCCTTTGAAGTCCACACTATCTGTCTATTCTATCCTCTCTAACTTCGTGCTGCTGTCATTTATCGCCCCCAGGCTCAATTCTTTCCTATCCTTTGACCTAGATAGATAGATATATGTGTTCTTTCTGTGCACCTAAATGATTAGGGGAGGGTGTAGGGAATGCAGCCCAAATAGCTCTTGAAAACACCTACTATACTTCCACAAATAAGTAAATATAAACACAGAAAATCGGGATAAGGCGTAAAAGGGGAGGTCCCACTGTCTCTTCTACCACTAAACTTTTTTCACTTCCTTCTTTGCTCTCTCCCAATGGACCTCATCTCCCACCCACTGTGATGGACACTCCCTTGACCTTGTCTTCTCCTGCAACTGCTCTATCTCTAGTTTCATCAACTTTGCCTTCTCTTTACATCCTACTGCCTGCTTTCCTTCAGCCTCACCTTACCTCCTGCCCTCCCCTCTGCACCCAAATCCACACGTACACGACCTATGTACTCTTAACCCAATCCACTTCTTATCTTTACTAAAACAACTATTTTCTTCTGTGTCTGTATTGACCTGCCTAAATCAGGCCGCCTCTTTCTTCAACAAAACACTCACTTCACCCCCAGACAATGCAGTTTCAGCTACCACATACAGTCTCCGAGGATCCAAACCCCAACCACTGTACACCAAAGAGACCCACTAACTACAAAAGTGCTCCAGCACTGCAGAGCCCCACTGGAGAAAATCTCATTCCTATCCCGATTTCCTCCACTAAAAATCATTCTTTCATCTTACAGCACTGCCCTTTCAATTGCCAAACAAACATTCTTCAAATCTCTAATGTCCACCCAGTCTTCTAACCCATATCGCCTCTTTGCCACCTTCAACTCTCTTTTCTGCCCACCTACACCTCCTCCCCCTTCCACCCTCGTAGCCCCTGATTTTGCCACCTATTTCAAAGAAAACAAATTGACACCATTCTACAAGATATTTCCTCATGCCAAGTTATACAAACTCTACCCACTCTACCCGCCTTCACCTACACTCCCCACCCTTAATTCATTCTTTCACCCTACTTTAAACATGCACTTATCTCACCAATTCTAAAGAAACCATCTCTCGATCAGCCTCTTTCTCCAACTACGGCCTTATTTCTCTCTTCCCGTTTGCCTACAAACTAATTGAGCAATTACTGTACAAATGCCTATCTCACTTTCTTTCCACTCACTCCATTCTCGACTATCTGCAATCAAGCTTCCATCCCCAACATTTATCTGAAACTGCTCTCACAAAAGTGATCAATGATCTACTTACTGCAAACTCTAACGATCATTTCTCCATATTCATTCTTCTGTAATTCTCTGCTGCTTTTCAAACTGTTGATCACCCTCTTCTCCTACACACCCTTCACTCCATTGGCCTTAATGACAGAGTTCTTTCCTGGTTTACTTCCTACCTATCGAACCGCTCCTTTAGTGTTTCTACCCCTGCATATCATCCCGTCCACTCCCACTTTCCGTTGGGGTCCCACAAGGCTTGGCCTTTTACTTTTTTCATTAATCACCTCTTCTCTTGGAGCACTTGTTCACTCATTCTGCCTCCAGTACAACCTCTACCCTGATGACACCAAAATCTATATTTCTTCCCTTGGCCTCTCTCCTTCTGTACTATGTTGTTTAACCAATGGTCTTTCAGCTATCTCCACATGGATATCTCAACACTATCAAATGCTCAACGTATCCAAAACACCACCCTTTTTTACATCTTAAATCTCATATCAAAATACTCTTCCTCCCGCCCTCATAGATCTAACTCTGATCTACGCTTTGTCTCATCTCTGGTAACCACCTCTCATTTGTGCCTACCAGATTTCTCCAGTGCTGCACTCCACATATGGAATTCCCTACCATGCCCAATCAGGCTTTCCCACAGCCTTCAATGTTTAGATGTTCTCTAAAAACCCATCTCTTTTTTAAAGCTTACCTTATCCCTGATGATACTATTCACACTAATACACCCTCACAGTGGTCCCAATCTAAGTCACACTTGCGCAACTTGTCTCAGCTGTTCCCTCTTCCACTTAGAATGTAAGCTCTCTAATTGGCAGGGTCCTTCAAACCCTTTGTTTTCATGTCTACATTTATTTTGTGTCTAACATCTGTGATGTTTTTCAAGCAAACCTAATTAAGGTGAGAATGGGTCAGTGGATAGTCCTAGAGAATCTTGCAATAAGCCTGTGGCAGAATTTGTTGCACTATTCTAGCAATATATAAATGATGGATGATAAGTGCACAATGGGTGTTCTGGGTATAATGACATATTATTAATGAATCCATTGTCAAATAAATTTATCTAAATGGCTAGTATGGAATCTGGTAATAATTTATTTTATAATAACTCATCAGAGATGTTAGTCTTCAACAACTATACAACTGTATTTGGAGAAAGATAGTCCCTTTTTATTTGATGTAATCTGTGACTATGTCTTTGCGTAAGAGTAATAAATGCAAGATTACCGGCAATGAAAGCATTTGGCCAGCTCAAATGACCACTAAATAATCAGATATGGCCCATGAAGGTAAAATGTTAACCTGACATTTCTCTGCAACTCTCTAGGAAAGTCATATATTACTTTCACACTCCGTTAAACACAGCTGAAACCCCTCCATATCATTGGGACAGTGTCCTGATGGGATTTGATACAGGACATATCTGAAGATGCAGTCATCTGAGCTGCTGTCACATTACTGTCCCTGTCCCTGTGAGTTCAGCAATCCACATAGTGCATTTCTGCAGAGCAAGTCTGGCTAGATGTTACTCTTTGCCCGGTAAGTTAGAAAAACACCTCTCACCAAACATGCAAAAGAGTAAAAGAAAGTCTGGTTGACATGTTTACAAGGAGGAGGTGACGTAAGCAGAACGTGAAAGGGAACTCCCCTCTACCCAGGAACAGCGGGATCTGTGAGTGATAGAGCCGGTGATCCGGACCCGGACAGAAAACATCTCCTTACGGGCCCGTTTTATCTCTGAGTGAGGGTAAGAGTCCACCTTCACAAGAGAGTCTTGGATTGTACAGTAGATGTTTTTTATTGTTTTATCGGGATGTGCGCCCGTTGTTGAAATAAATGTATCTACGTTTTTACACATGGGGAATTTTCTTCCTTTTTCTATATTGGTACGGTGTACACTAAAACTGCAACTTTAAGAAAAAAGTCACTAACTGGACTTGTTTATCCGTTTTGAGTGTAAGTGTACATTTTATTTATTCAAACTTCCAGTTTTCTACACGGGGTGTTGCATGTTATATGGTATACTCCACCGGTGATTAGGGGAACCATAAAGAGTGCAACTGTTAAAAGCTTTTATTAAAGTTATTCTAAGACCCCATTTCTGGATGTTTTTTTCGTTTTATATTCCATGGACTGATATGAGAAACAAGTGAATTGGAAGTAAAGTGGAAAACCTCATCAGCATTGACTTTTTTATATGAGACTCTTTATGGACTTGTGCTTTATAGTGTACCAATAGCGCCATCTTGTTCCTTTAAATTTTGCATGTATCAGTACTCTGAGCACAGAAAGGGGATTTGTGCCAAAAGGATAAAGAGGCTGCATTTGGTTCTGTGCGCAGGGGCTTCCATTACATTAAGCTTTGTATGTTTACTTAAGTATAAATGTTCCAGTTATTTCATAAATATTATTCAGCTGGTTAATACACAGTATTAAAAGATAATTATGCATAGACATAATGATTGATACATGGGATAAAAAGGAAGTGGTAGTTCTCCGTCATTGGATTTCCATTATACAATTGAGCCTTGAAGTTACCATGAAATCAGTGCTGTGTTCTGGGCATATCTATATATTAATAGCATAAGTATGACTTTTATGAGTGACTTATTTCTAGTATGCCACTGACTGAGCAGGGCACTTCATATACCAAATTAAAGGTCTTGGTCTGTTTTCAGAATTACTTTGAAAAATGTCCGCCTATCATTTAGAGCAATGCAATATCATTGTCCTCTGGAAAATGTGACAGGCAATACACTTGAGCACCTCTTGGTTGCTCTGGAAACTGTGACAGTTAATGAACTCTCCCTGTGCACCTGGAACATATGACCTGCTGGGTTCTCTGGAAACTGTGGCAGTTATTTGCAGCCCTACTGAGTGACCTGGAACATGTGACCTGCTGGGTGGTCTGGAAACTGTGACAATTATTTGCAGCCACATACTGTATATCAGCTCGTTTCATCAGGACCATGCCCAGCAATGTAACTTCGATGGAAGAAGTTATATATATATTGTAGTGTATAAAGAAATTATTTAGTTCCTTTAATATAGTGATTGATAATATAGTTATTTATTCATTGTACTCCGTTGTTAAATTTTCTACATGTAATGTAGTGTATAAAAAAGTTATTGAATTCTGTTAATAAATTAATTTAGTCATTACATTTCAGTTTAATTTAAGGCAGTTATCGACATGTTTTTTCTAGTAGAGATTTATAATGGAACTATATATAAATCTAAATTGCATCTATTCTTTTTGTGGATCCTGAAGAGAGGATGCAGCTCCAGTATGATCTGGACAGTCTGATGGATATCTACCTGGAAAAAACACATTGTGGGAACCCAGAGACAAGGCTGTAATTAAGATTGTCTTGTTTAGATTTCTTTAATACTTATTGGTCGTGTGATGCCTGCTTATATGTATGCGCATAATTGATTTACTGCTTGATGAGTAACTGAGGGACCAAAGCATTTAAATATCCACTGCACAGGGGGGAAAAAAGTGTATTTTAGTTTGGGAAAAAGGCTCCTGTGTGAAAAGGACAAATCATTTTGAATACCAGGGCATAAAAGCCTAGACTCACAGAGAAGCCTGGTATCTTGAGGTTTATTTTATCACACAGGCAATCTTTTCTATATCCTGTTACCAGCCAAGCTGTTGATTTACATTGTCCGGCCATCCCATAGAAATATCGGTAGACAGATCCTCCAGTTACTCCTGAAGAAGTATAGGATCTCTGACACTGAGCTTTCAGCACAATGTACAGTCAAATTCACCTAACATCACTCCGATAGGTTATTATTGAAGGGGCAAAACTTAGGGGTAGCTTTACTAAACAGCGTTTGTGGATCCAGTGGGGTTTACAGCCCCAAATAACAAGATTTACTATCCTGTGATTTGGAGGTTGAAAACTAAAATTGCATCCAATGTTGAATGGTTTACAAGGTCAAACCGTATAAGGCCATATCAAGAGAAGAAGTGAGATGAATATATGACCTAGGCACATTATCACCAAAGGGCCTAAACCTAGATTTTGACCTTGGCACATTTTTGGAAAAATAGTTTACCTGAGGTGCCTATATATTTTCTGTTCCTCATATCCGAATAAGATTACTATTTATAACTATATCCTGATTTTTTTTTTATTAAGGGCATATTGATCAGACAGTTGGTTTTATTACATTTTTATGTACAGTAAAAACTTTTGGGACTTCAACTAGTTTTTAGTATTCTCTTTTATGCCAAGCTCTATGCCATGTTTAGTTCTTTAAAACTGTCTGTTTTCCATATACAGTTGAATGTATGAATGTATTACTATATTTTGAGTGTTGCATTGCTAGATTTAGTCATTACTAGCTTAGTTGATTTTAGTGGCTTCATTTCCATTGCTACGACTATTAGCTAGCTATTTCAACACAGTTTGATGTGTATGTCTCCTCTCTAATTACTCTTGCTAATTGACTAAGCAATCACAGCTAAAGTCTGATTATTCCAACTGTCAAAGGATCGTGGCAAAGACTATTTGAACAGACATCACTCTACACAAAGATATCCCTGAGAAAGCTCTTTCGAGTGAAACGCGTTGAATGTAGCTAAAAAAAATTCCACTCATCCATTCATTTCATTGAACTTATCCCCATGCGACACGAAGACAGCCGGCTCATTCTGTTGATGGACCGAAGCACTGCACACACACAGACTACAGCTAGATTAACCCCTAAGTGGCTGCAATATCCCTACTATAGCTGTAAGAGTATTCTTATACCTTTTGGATGTACAAGCGCTCTTATTTATACTACCCAAGTAATAGTGAATACTCTCATTTCTACTACAAACCAAGTCTACTCACTACCATTAGAATAACTTTATGGAAAAGGATTTAGACTATTTATTCCTGAACTATTGTTTGAATAATTGACTTTATTTTCATTGCTCACTCAATCCCTGCAGTATGAGTGAAGACCCACTTAAGACTTTGTTAGTTTTAGTACTGCTGAATATTATGCACATCCCATTGTCTCACTCCTCAGGCTTTTTTCTGATTTTGATGTATTTTGATCTATTTTGAATAGACAGTGCTGGACGTGGCGGAAGGGGGGCGGCATATTGTTGCAGTAAGCTCTGGAGGTAAGTGCTGACTGGAGGGGGGTGGGAGGTTGGGGAATATGGCAGATTATCACCCTGCATTGTTATGGGGGGGAGCTGCTGGATTTGAGAATGAGGGGCAGCTGTAGTTGCACCAGTCCTGCAGCCGGGTGAGGAGCTGGGCCCCTGGACTCCCGTGCTGTGTGTGGGGAGGAGATGGCTATTAACTAGAGATGCTCACTAACCCCTGTGAAGTGATTTTGGGTTTTGATCTGGATTAGCTGCATGTTTTGGTTTTGGCAAAACCGCCATCGTGTGTTTTGGATCTATTTTTTAGAAAAATTGCTAAAATCATTTATTGCTCCTACATTATATTAACCTCAATAACACTAATTTCAAGCCATTTGCAGTCAATTTTGACCACCTCACAGGTCACAATATTATTTTCATACACTTTCAAGCAAAGATTGCAGCAGTTCTTGCCAGTGATCAGAAGAAGGCCATTGTCATGCCTGGGCATAAGACCAAAAAATCCACCTCTTATGTGTGGAAATATTTTTACCTAAATTCTGACAACAATTGTTTAACCATTTGTAGCATTGTAAAGCCACAGTCCTCATCCATGTTACGCCATTTGAAGCAAATTTATGGAAAGCTCTTGGGAAAATCAGAAACTTTTGCTAAAAAATAACAGCAAGCAGTCCAGCATTAGCTACCTTCTCTCATCTAGATTCCAGAACCTGCAATCTACACCCCCAACACCTTCATCATCAATATCCTCACAAGTGATGGGAGTTAGTCCTGCACTAACCATGTATCATCTGAAGTTTTTTTGAGCATTAGTCCCGCTGCTGATGCTGCTGCTGGGGGTGGATTTTTAACCCAGAAGAAGACTACTAGTAGTTTACAACAATTGACTTTTAAGCAATCCTTTGCAAGAGGAAGAAAGTAAGAAAGCTCTCACCCAGTCGCAAAGCGGATCACAGACGCCATGGGGAGTATGCTAGTATTAGATCTGCGTCCAATATCCACTATTAATGCAGCTGGTGTTAGACAATTACTTGAGGTCTTGTGTCCCCGTTACCAAATTCCATCATGACACCATTTTACTAGAAAGCTATTCCTCACCTCTACCAGAAGGTTCATAAAAATGTAATTATTGGGCTACAAACTGCCATTCTACCCACTGTACACTTAACCACAGATATATGGACAAGCGGAACTTGGCAAACTAAAGATTATATGATTGTGACAGCCCACTGGGTCTGTGATTCGCCTTCACCAGCAGGAACATCAGCAGCATGTACGTCACATTTTTCTAAGGCAGGCTACTCTGTGTATCATCTGCTTCACGAAAAGGCATATTATTAATATTATTGTTATTATTGTTATTATCGTAGATTTGTAAGGCACCGCAGTGCTCCACAGCGCCGTACAGTAGGGAAGACAAGGACATACATAAAACAAGACATACGTAGAACAAAACCAGACAAGGCAGACAAAATGAATAGAGACATGAAAACAAAGGGTATCATTACAGAGCTTACATTCTAAAGGGAAGTGGGCACAGCTGAAACAAGAGGATCGAGTATGGCTCAGAGTGGAGATTGGGATAGTTGTGAGGGTGCATTAGTGTGAATAGTGTTATTGAGGATAATGTTAAATCTAAAAAAGAGATGGGTTTTCAAAGAACATCTAAAGATTTGAAGGCTGGGGGAAAGTCTGATGGAGCGTGGTAGGAATTTCCATAAGTAGGGAGCAGTACGGAAGAAGTCTTGAAGGCGGGAGTGAGAGGTGGTTATCAGACACGAGAAAATGTGCAGGTCAGGGGTAATACCACTGACAACCTGTTTTAAAAACTAAGGGATGTCATTGCAACATGTTTTATCCTGCTTCGACTCTCCTGAGGATATGTGATTTCTAATAATGCCACCAATTTTGTTAGAGCATTACAGAAGGAGGAATTCCATCACATTTCCTGTTTTGCTCACACAATCAACTTAGCGATACAGAACTTTTTAAAAAATGACAGTGACATACAATTTGTCCCGAAATATTTAGGGTAATTTTCTGGATTGTGCAACAGCATGTAGGAGAATGCAGCAGCTGCAAGAAGACTAGAATTTGAGGGGGAATGTACTTTAGTCCAGCGAAGTAGTCACTTGTGCAGAAAGTGCAGATACAGTTAGCTTGAGTCAAGTGATTGCCCTAATTAGACTTTTTGAGAAGCAGCTCGAGAAATTGAAGTAGGAAATTAAACAAAGCAAATCCACTAACTATATTGTTATTGTAGATTAGGGGCCTGATTCATTAAGCATCTTAACTCAAGAAACTTCTTATTTCAATATCCAGGACAAAACCATGTTACAATGCAAGGGGTGCAAATTAGTATTCTGTTTTGCACATAAGTTAAATACTGACTGTTTTTTCATGCAATTTTAAAAGAACTAACAATTAAGTAAATATATATTTTTTTCATTTTAATATATAAAGAATACTCTGCAAGTGCATCTTAACAAAATGAGTCCTGTCTTGTACGATTGCACATGGTTTGAATAAGTCCTAATGATGACACCTCCCTGTTAAAGGATAAGAGATATAATGAATCTGAATATTTAACAGGTAAGAGGAGATGAGCGTTTAGCAAGGGATAAAAGGAGACTGGTTCATGAGCATCTGTGGGCTCATTGATCTGTATGTCTTGTAACCTGTAACCTCTACTAACTAATAATTAAAATATCAATTTTAGACAATAAAATTAACCTATATATCAAATAAGATCTGAAATGTTTTTTCGAAAAATATTTTTCATATACAAGCAGAATCCTATTCACTGACGGACATCAGTATAATTAATGCCCAAAGTTGTTTTCCTTTTTGGTAGAGTAGCACTTCATTCATTCGTTTCATACTGCCATTACTTATAACATAGGGCCTGATTCATTAAGGAACTTAAATTAAGAAGTTTCTTATTTAAGTCTCCTGGACAAAACCATGTTACAATGCAAGGGGTGAAAATGAGTTTTCTGTTTTGCACATAAGTTAAATACTGACTGTTTTTTCATGTAGCACACACATACTTGATAGCTTATTTGTACACTGAAATGTAAAGTTGATATTTGTGTGCTACATGAAAAAACAGTCAGTATATGTGCAAAACAGAAAACTCATTTTCACCCCTTGCATTGTAACATGGTTTTGTCCAGGAGACTTAAATAAGAAACTTCTTAATGTAAGTTCCTTAATGAATCAGGCCCATAGGGTATGCTTTCTTCCTTTTTGGGACACAAATGATTTAATGAAGAGTGGCGACTCAGAAAACTGAGAGCTTGGCACCTGAGAATGTCACATGGAATCCAACTTCGTCGCTATTCTTAAATTTGTACTTTTGTCCTTTGGTTTTGGTTACTTCTTTGTTCCTTTTTGAACTGAAGTTCTCCTGTATTCTGTGGAATTACCTATTACCTGCAAATGTCCAGGTATCGCTTCGATCAAGAAAACCTTAAAACTCTTCTTTCTTTTCTCATGTTCTTGTGACTTTAACTTACATCTCCTGGCTGTGGTCACAACAACTAGGTTGAAAGATTCAATTTAAACAGATATATCAGGGGCAAATGCAGGATTTCTAGAGGGTAGTTTCCATTCCACACTGCAACAGGCAATGGTAGCCAACTGTCCTGATTCTGGTGGGGCAGTCCCAATTTTATGTGACTGTCCTGCTCAGTCAGGATTTTGTTCCAACTGCAAGCTTCGTTGGGATGGATGTCCTGCTACACACTGTACTTGTTATTAAGGGTGAGTTGCTTGTATCTAACTGTAGTACATATTGCTTGCCCTTAATGAGCTGTACAGTGTAAAGCAGGACATACATCCCAACTATTGTTGCAGTCAGGACAAATTACTAACTGAGCAGGCTAGTCACATACAATCAGAACTGTAGTCATCAGAATCAGGACAGTTGGCAGGCAGTGCTGCACTCTCCTACCTGTCCTTATAGTTTTAACTACCTGCGTCTGCTGGTCTCTGATGCTTGGATGCTGCTTGTCTGGTTCCTGGAATGTTGGAGCCCTTTTTGGTAGAAAGGGAGATACATAAATTATGGAAAGTCTAGCAGTGAATAAGCCCATTTAGGCCTCCCTCCCCTATGTATATCTACACACATACTTATATCACATCACTCTAGTGCCTTGGTTTATGAAAATAGTGACGGCCGGTCAGTCTGACACGGTGAATTCATGATACGAAAACCATTAACAATGGTGTATGAGATATAATAAATTATAATGACCAAAGCGATAATGACAATATGTAAAACACAGTGTTTATTTGATTTAGTAACTACTAATCTCCTCTTTGTCTATACCACGGCTGGCTAAATTAGTACTGACAGGCTGCTAAACCAGTATAGTGCTGCCAGCAAGATCGAAATATACTTTCGCCACCCATATAAGTATTTCCAGTTAAAAGCAATTATTAACTCCTCACTGCGTAACACAGCTGGCAAAATCTACATGGATAACCCACAGAATCAATATAGTGTTGCCAATAAAACCGGCTCTTATCTCGATCATTAATATTAAAGTGATAACTGTGTATAACTGAGAGTAATATAAAAGTGATAACTGTAAATTGCCGAGAATAACCTATCTGAAATAAATGATTACGTATGGGAACATGGAATAACTGATGCAATGATGTAAATTAAGAATTAGACATGAAAAAATGTAGTCAGACAGTGGAACTACCATTGGTGTGGCAGGTGCCACGGAGATACTGGGGCCCGCTGCATGACAGATGCAGAGGGTCAAGGGCCCCAGTTCCCTCCTCTCCACCTCCCTGCCCCAGGGCCCACAGCTCTCTCCGCCTCTGTAGTCAGGGGCATAATTAACGACACTACATCTTTTATTAATGATTTGGTTTTGACAACTACAATAACAAAAGGCTCAACGGCTTTTGTGAATCTGTTAGATCAGGTTATATATAATATAGCAATTGACTAGTTACAATAAAGAAAACTGAATATATTCTCCAAGGGCTCATTTTAGAATTTTTTATATTTCGCTTGCGTTTTAATATAATTAAATAAAGGCTATATTTTATATTCACTTATTGATCAATGAAGCTTCCTGTGACTAGATCACTGATAAATAACTTTTGGTATGAATTCATTTAAAACGCTGATTTATATAAGTTGCCAATGCACTTATTTTTGATATTGTGTATATTGTGAGATAGGAAATCGTTATCTCTGAGACCACGGTAGAAAAGTTGGTTTTTCTGTTTACCCTTGCTAAAGGAAATACCTTATTTCTGATGTATACCTGATACAATAAGTCTTTGTTTTGAAAGCCTTTTGCATATCTTAGTGCAAGGAAATGCATTCATGTCTAAGGTATATGTTTGATTTCTGATAAGCATTTGTAAGTCTGTTGTGTAGTGTAGAGGATGTCCTCATTACGGCTAATTAAGTCTATTCAATGTGAGTGACCAACACTTGAATGCACAACAGGAAGGCTGTTACCTGAGTGCAGGTCCTGTTAGACAGACAGGAACACTAAACAATGGAGACAGAACATCTGAAGGGGGGATGTGGAAGTTAAATTGTGTTAGATGCAAAACTAGATTACACTCCTGAGATCTGATGGAAATTAAGTTGATATGGAAGTTCAATTATTAGATGTAAAATTAGATTACATCCTGAGATCTGAGGGAATATTCTAGACGGGCTGGAGCCAGCTAGGTCCAAGGGGCTGACTTACCTCTACTAGGAGTTATGTCAGAACTGTATAAAAGGTGAGCTGTGTAAGCATGTAATGTTTTCTTCTGATGTTCCATCTGACCTGACCACTGATACCTTAAATCAGTGGAACTGTCCTTGTCAGGACACTTGAGCAATAATCATCATTCATTCATTACACAGGGAGTTAAACAGCAGGTAATCGGTTAGCGTAGGTTTACAGAAATGAGCACAGGAGTCAGGTGGTAAGCAACCTGTTGCTCTGACACAGCTTAGCATCAGAGCATTTCTTTAATACAGGAGGAGAAGGGATTTCATAATCCCCGCCCAGAGATCATGTGACTGGAGCCCTGCCGCGCACCCGGAAGTGCCGCATGGCTGACAGGAGTGAGGAGAAGGTAAGTTTTTCTTACACCCAGAGTTATCCAAAGCTTCCCCGGAGGGGGGGGGGGGGCTGGTACTTCAGCCCTCTGACAACAAGAGGAGAGGGTAGCCCATAAAGAGGCTATATCCAAAACTCGTTCAAGCAAACAAAAAATAAAACAAACTGGAATTTGTGCACAGTCACCTCGAGCTCCAAACACCACCGGCCTTCCGGCATCAGACCAAGGAGACCTGCCTTTTCAGGGTGTACCGAACCAACCGTACTATGTCAGATACTACACTTGAGCTTAGCCAAAAGGACAAATCAAGATTGACATTTTAATCTCAAACTGCATTTAGACAATTTAGGCCTGATTCATTAAGGAGCATAAAGCAAAACAAAATGAGTAACTTTGCACCTTGGAAAAACCATGTCTTATTGGGGGGAGAGGTAAAATTAAAATGTGAGGACAGATTTATAGTTGGAGTAGTGCATGTCCTATATCATTTTTACATTTCAGTGTACAAATAAGCTATCAAGTATCTGTGTGCTACATGAAAAAACAGCCAATATTTAACTTGTCTGCAAAATAAAAATAATAATTTGCACCCCTTGCATTGTAACATGGAAACCTACTCTTTTTATTGCCTTACTTTCCTTAATGAATCAGGCCCTTTTTTTGTGCACACTGCTGTGTCTCTAGGGATTGTATCATTTATAAAACTGCCATGTATTTGTGCTGCTACTCTGTCAATAATTTTAGCCAGCCAGCTCATTACACATCACATAATTTTACCTATTTTCATAATTTTTAATTGAATCTAGATCCAAAATCAAAGCCAAGATCTTTTTAGGAATTTTGGGCATAGTCTGTAACAAAACCAAAACACGAAGATGTTTTAGAACCAAAACCACTTCCAAAACCAAAACATGGGGGTATATATAAGTTTTTATTCATTTTTCACAGAGGCATTTAAAAAAAATAAGTTATTAAAATCATTTAAATGAATCTATAGTCACCCAAGTATCCACATATATACACAGCCACACACAGTACATGTGTTTTACCTGAATTTACTGTAGGTGTGAAAGTTGTTTATTGGGGGGTGGTCTGCAGTACAGTAAGTACATACAGAGCCAAGAGAGGACACCCACTAATACCTAATTGCACAGTTATTTATAGGAGGAGACACACAGTTATACAAACACAATTGGCGCTTGTATGTAAAACTGATTGTAATATCGGATGTGGGTGTGTAGGAATTCTAATAATAATATGATACTGTTCCTGTGGATTTTTACTAGACCTGTGGTACATAAAACACATTCTAATGTAATAATCGTGGTATTAGCAATTATTATTATTATCGTTTATTTGTAAGGTGCCACAAGGTTTCCGCAGCGCCGTACATGGTACAAACAGTAGACTATACAGAGTAAGACAGTACAGAAAAATAATCACAAAGTACCAGTACTTTAGAAACTCCAGGCAGGCAGATACAGTAGAGACGGAGCGGAAGAACAGGTAGGGAGACAGGAGGGAACATGGGCCCTGCTCATACGAGCTTACATCCTAAGGGAGGGTAAACAGAATCAGGTACATAAGGGAGCCAGTGAAGCAACGGGGAGAGAGAAAGGGGGCAGGGGAGAACCAGAAGAGGTGAGAGGTTAAGTGGATGGTTGGTAGGCCTTAAGGAACAGGGGAGTTTTAAGAGCCCGCTTGAAGGAGCACAGATTGGGTGAGAGACGAATGGAGCGAGGGAGGTCGTTCCAGTGAAAGGGGGCAGCACGGGAGAAGTCTTGGATTCTAGAGTGGAATCCAAGCAATGTGGCCCCCATGCATTGTTACTAGAGATGAGCGCACTCGGATTTCTGAAATCCGAGCCCACCCGAACGTTGCCGATCCGAGTCGGATCCGAGACAGATCCGGGTATTGGCGCCAAATTCAAATCTGAAACTGAGGCTCTGACTCATAATCCCGTTGTCGGATCTCGCGATACTCGGATCCTATAAATTCCCCGCTAGTCGCCGCCATCTTCACTCGGGCATTGATCAGGGTAGAGGGAGGGTGTGTTAGGTGGTCCTCTGTCCTGGTAGATCTCGTGCTGTGCTGTTTAGTTCTGTGCTGTGCTGTTTAGTTCTGTGCTGTGCTGTGCTGTGCTGTGTTCTGCAGTATCAGTCCAGTGGTGCTGTGTGCTGTGCTCTGTCCTTCTGAGGTCAGTGGTGCTGCTGGGTCCTGTGCTGTGTCCTGTTCAGTCCAGTGGTGCTGTGTCCTGTGCTCTGTGCTTCTAAGGGCATAGTTATTTCCCCAATATTCCCCTGTGTTTAAAAAAATAAAAAAAAGTTATTTAAAAAAATACCAAAAACTAATTTAATTTTTTTTAATTACCACAAAATTTGCACAACCAATCCTGCAGTATAAGCCCATTGGTACTGCAATATTACCAAGTTCACACATTCAGCAGTAAAAGTCCAGTGGTACTGCAATATTACAAAGTTCACACATTCTGCAGTATCAGTCCAGTGGTGCTGTGTCCTGTGCTCTGTCCTGCTGAGTTCCGTAGTGCTGCTGGGTCCTGTGCCGTGTCCTGTTCAGTCCAGTGGTGCTGTGTCCTGTGCTCTGTGCTTCTAAGGGCATAGTTATTTCCCCATTATTCCCAAGTTTTTAAAAAATAAAAAAAAAGTAAAAAAAAATTAAAAATTAAAAATTAAAAAAAATATATATAATTATAACCAAATTTGCAAAACCAATCTAGCAGTATAAGTCCATTGGTACTGCAATATTACAAAGTTCACACATTCTGCAGTATCAGTCCATTGGTGCTGTGTCCTGTGCTCTGTCCTGCTGAGTTCCGTAGTGCTGCTGGGTCCTGTGCCGTGTCCTGTTCAGTCCAGTGGTGCTGTGTCCTGTGCTCTGTGCTTCTAAGGGCATAGTTATTTCCCCATTATTCCCAAGTTTTTAAAAAATAAAAAAAAAGTAAAAAAAAATTAAAAATTAAAAATTAAAAAAAATATATATAATTATAACCAAATTTGCAAAACCAATCTAGCAGTATAAGTCCATTGGTACTGCAATATTACAAAGTTCACACATTCTGCAGTATCAGTCCATTGGTGCTGTGTCCTGTGCTCTGTCCTGCTGAGTTCCGTAGTGCTGCTGGGTCCTGTGCCGTGTCCTGTTCAGTCCAGTGGTGCTGTGTCCTGTGCTCTGTGCTTCTAAGGGCATAGTTATTTCCCCATTATTCCCAAGTTTTAAAAAAATAAAAAAAAAGTAAAAAAAAATAAAAATAAATAAATAAAAAAAAAATATATAATTATAACAAAATTTGCAAAACCAATCCAGCAGTATAAGTCCATTGGTACTGCAATATTACCAAGTTCACACATTCTGCAGTATCTTGTGCTACATATAATGGAGACCAAAAATTTGGAGGATAAAGTAGGGAAAGATCAAGACCCACTTCCTCTTAATGCTGAAGCTGCTGCCACTAGTCATGACATAGACGATGAAATGCCATCAACGTCGTCTGGCAAGCACGATGCCCAATCTCCTAGTACAGGGCATGTAAAATCCAAAAAGCCCAAGTTCTCAAAAAACAGCAAAAAGAGAAACTTAAAATCATCTGAGGAGAAACGTAAAGTTGGCAATATGCCATTTACGACACGTAGTGGCAAGGAACGGCTTAGGCCCTGGCCCGTGTTCATGACTAGTGGTCCAGCTTCACCCAAGGATCTAAGCCCTCCCCCCCCCCCTACAAAAAATTTAAGAGAGTTATGCTGTCAGCAACAACAACAAAACAGCAAAGAACTCTGCCTTCTAAACAGATGACATCACAAATCCCCAAGGCGAGTCCAAGGGTGTTGTTGGTTGTGAACCCTGACCTTCCCATCACTGTACGGGAAGAGGTGACTCCATCCAGCATTTGCAGCACGCCCTCTGCATATGCTGGAAGGATCAGCCACAGTCCAGTTACAGATTTGGCTAATGAAGGTGTGAATGTTGTACACTGGGAGGAGGATATTGATGTAGCTGGCGCTGAGGAGGATGTTGATGATTATGATGCAGACAGATACCAAATTGCCTTTCTCAATTTCTATTTATATTCTAGATTATATAACGGCTGAAAAGTTTTCTGTTTTACTCCTAGTGGAGAGGGGATCTGATGCAGACAGATACCAAACTGCCTTTGTCCATTTCTTTGTATATTTGAATTTCTAGTTCTACAGTCTATGCAGGCTGCTTTATTTATATTCAACTACAAGTGTAGGGCGGGGGGGGGGGGGCATAGATAGCCACCAAAGTAACGTGGTCCATTTAATTTCACTTTCTTGCTCCTCAGTCTGTGCAGCCTGCTTTTTTTTATCTTCAAAGTATTTATATTTACAAGCCTTGCAATCTAAATTAACTAGAGGTAGTGACGTGGTAGAACTCCAAAAGGCAGTTTGGAAGCCCCTGTACAAACTGGCTCTATTTTTTAACTGAGTTGTCCCCCCTCCAGTGTGTACTCGGAAAGAGTTTTTAGTGCAGCGGGGAACCTGGTCAGTGAGCGGCGAAGGAGGTTGCTTCCTCACAACGTTGAAAAAATGATGTTTATAAAAATGAATAATCAATTCCTCAATGAAGTACAGCACTGCCCTCCAGACAGTACAGAGGGACTGTGGTTGTGGAGTCCAGCGGGGACGAATTGATAATGTGTGAGGAGGAGGAAGTACACACTGTAGGGGGAGAGGAATCAGAGGTTGAGGATGAGGACGACATCTTTCCTCAGTAGAGCCTGTTTAGTTTGTACAGGGAGAGATGAATTGTTTTATTGGTGTGGGGGCCCAAACAAACCAATCATTTCAGCCACAGTTGTTTGGTAGGCCCTGTCGCTGAAATGATTGGTTTGTTAAAGTGTGCATGTCCTATTTCAACAACATAAGGGTGGGTGGGAGGGCCCAAGGACAATTCCATCTTGCAACTTTTTTTTTGGCATTATGTGACCATTCAACAGTCGTTTGCCATGTTCAAAAAGTAAAAGAAAATGCCAACAAATTCAATAAATTAAATCAAAAGTTAAATGCCCTGTCATTATTTAAAACAAGAGGTTTTGACGTGCTAGAATTAGTGTAGTGTTAATATGTTATAAACACTACACTTGGAAATTGGAGGAGGTAATGTGGCCCCGGTATCAAATTGGGTACCGGGGCCACCCCACTACGCAGTCCAGATACTTGTTTGGGGGAATGCAGACCAGTTGAGGGTGTATTTATTTTATTGTGGCCCCGGTATCAAATTGGGTACCGGGGCCACACCACTACGCAGTCCAGATACTTGTTTGGTGGAATTCAGACCAGTTGAGGGTGTATTTATTTTATTGTGGCCCCGGTATCAAAATGGGTACCGGGGCCACCCCACTACGCAGTCCAGATACTTGTTTGGTGGAATTCAGACCAGTTGAGGGTTTTATTATTATATTGTGGGGACCACTCTATCTATACCACACTACAACTCTATACCACTCTATTTAATACTTTAATTCTATTTAATACTTTAATTCTATTACTAATTACCATAAAGAGGAACTGCCGCTTCTATTTAATACTTTAATTCTATTAGTAGTTACCATAAAGAGGAACAAAATAAACCAATTTTACCAAAAGTATAATATGACTTAGACTTACAAACACTACACTTGAAAGATGGTGCCTTTAAATGAAAAAGTCAGTCTTCATTGCACGACTTTGTGCAACAGGGACAGTTTTTTGGTTTACAAAGTCAACCAATAACACTTCGACCCTGTCTGTCTTTAACATACTTGATGGGATCTCAATGACGAATTGTCTGTACCATGTTTGGAGGAGGTATTGTGGCCCCGGTACCAAATTGGGTACCGGGGCCACTCCACTATGCAGTCCAGATAGAGGTGTATCAGATATTAAACAACGTTGACTGTTGCTGCAAAAATTTTAAATAATATTGTGGGGAACACTACACTACGCAGTCCATAAACTTTTTGGGTGGAATTCAGACCTGTGTAGGGTTTTTTAATAATATTGTGGTGACCCACTCCTCTACGCAGTCCAGGTATATTTATTGGTGCGAATCATACAAGTTCAGGGTTTTTAATATATATTGTGGTGACCCACTCCTCTACGCAGTCCAGGTACATTTATTGGTGCGAATCATACAAATTCAGGGTTTTTAATATATATTGTGGTGACCCACTCCTCTACGCAGTCCAGGTACATTTATTGCTGCGAATCATACAAGTTGATGGTTTTCTTATTATATATATTGTGGTGACCCACTACTCTACGCAGTCCAGATACATTTATTGCTGCGAATCATACAAGTTCAGGGTTTTTAATATATATTGTGGTGACCCACTCCTCTACGCAGTCCAGATACATTTATTGCTGCGAATCATACAAGTTCAGGGTTTTTAATTTATATTGTGGTGACCCACTCCTCTACGCAGTCCAGGTACATTTATTGGTGCGAATCATACAAATTCAGGGTTTTTAATATATATTGTGGTGACCCACTCCTCTACGCAGTCCAGGTACATTTATTGCTGCGAATCATACAAGTTGATGGTTTTCTTATTATATATATTGTGGTGACCCACTCCTCTACGCAGTCCAGGTACATTTATTGCTGCGAATCATACAAGTTGATGGTTTTCTTATTATATATATTGTGGTGACCCACTACTCTACGCAGTCCAGATACATTTATTGCTGCGAATCATAAAAGTTCAGGGTTTTTAATATATATTGTGGTGACCCACTCCTCTACGCAGTCCAGGTACATTTATTGGTGCGATTCATACAAGTTGGTGGTTTTCTTATTATATATATTGTGGTGACCCACTTCTCTACGCAGTCCAGGTACATTTATTGGTGCGAATCATACAAGTTGGTGGTTTTCTTATTATATATATTGTGGTGACCCACTCCTCTACGCAGTCCAGGTACATTTATTGGTGCGATTCATAAAAGTTCAGGGTTTTTAATATATATTGTGGTGACCCACTCCTCTACGCAGTCCAGAAAGATACCTCGTTGCAACGTTTTGGACTAATAACTATATTTTGAGGTGTTCAGAATACACTGTAAATTAGTGGAAATGCTTGTTATTGAATGTTATTGAGGTTAATAATAGCGTAGGAGTGAAAATAAGCCCAAAAACTTGATTTTTAAACTTTTTATGTTTTTTTCAAAAAAAATCCGAATCCAAAACCTTAAATCCGAACCGAGACCTTTCGTCAAGTGTTTTGCGAGACAAATCCGAACCCCAAAAAAATGAAAATCCGGATCCAAAACACAAAACACGAGACCTCAAAAGTCGCCGGTGCACATCCCTAATTGTTACTGAACGTATTTGTCATAGATCTATTAATCGCATGGGTTTTATAAATAGGTTGATTTATATTAGTGATTTAATTTCCAACGGTTGTGTAATAAAGTTTTCTGCAGGGATTCAGGTGGATAATCAATTGCCAGTCTTTGATTGTCTGGTTGAAATATAAGTGCTTAGTGGAATGGATCACCTTAGACGTCCGCTGATGAAACATGGCAGGTCTGTAATGAAAACCACAGTGCCATCGACTGCTATATTATTTACGTCTTTGGATTTGATCTTGCAAGCAGCAATCTTCTTCTTTGGTAAAGAGCGTAACAGCTGCTACACCTCAGACCTTCTCTGTATCGTTGTGGAATCTTGCCTTCGCCGTCCAGATTGTGGATTGGTAATTATAACCCACCTGAGAACAGGTTGAGACTGCGGCTATCTGTTTACAAATACGGAGCTTATCTCTGCTAATTGAGCGCTTATAATCTTACCATACTTTATCTTTATGATTCCTGTATTCAAACAGTCTATGCTTTTACATCTGAGGGTTGTTTGAGATTATTATTACTTACTTACCAATATGGAAATTGCCTCTCTCTAACTGAACGCTTTATGTCTTTGCCAGCTCTGATCTATACAAGCCCGTATCTAAAAAAGACTTACACCGTCATCTCTGAGTCAATCTCAGATTCCAAGCATCGTGACAGATACCGTCTTTCTGTTGATGAGATACTAATCGAGTATAATCTTGCATCACAGTTTAACTTTCACACCAACCTGATTTCCTCAAATGTGCTGTCTATATTGTTAAGAGGCTTCCTGTCTCTCTAACAAGATATACACACAGGTAATGACCCCCTGCCAGACCTTCAGGACAAAGCAGATGTTTGTCACTTCTGAGATGAAAAGACTTACTTAGCATTTCTTGCTATCTGCAAAACAGCCTTCCTCTGACCTGGCACAATACATTACAAATCAATACATTCCCTATACCGAAAGATGCACAATATAAAAAAATATCAGTACATTTTTAATACACAGTATCAAAAAACAGTACATTTGCAATGATGTAAATTAGAGCACTGTGCTAGTAATTTAAATATATTCTTACAATAATTTATTTATAAGTGTTCCATACAGTGCTGTTTCCCAACCCCTGGTCTGGTCAGTGCATATATGCTTCCTAATGGTCTCTACCACAGTATAGGATGTATCGAGTTAATAATAAAATAAACATGAATATTTTTTTTATTACTTGGGTGTTACTGCTGTGAATTACAAGCTTGTTGAGGACTTAAGAAAGATGTTGGGCAATAATAACAGATTGCAGTTTCAGCCCTGCCCTTTTCCTTATAGACCCTGGTATAAATGACAGTCAGATCTGGAATTGAGATTCACACAAGACATCAGACATGAGACCAACTGCTTTCTTGCTTCTCCTGGGGCTGTTCCTGCTATCAGCAGTGACTGCAGGTACGTGACATAGTTTAACTGTTATCATTATTGTATACAAAACAAAAAGACAGTTGTCAGCACTTATCCTTTACACTGCATATCCGTGTGTTTTTAGAAAAATGAAAACATGCGGTATTAGTTGATATTTTGATCAGAACATTTAAGCCTGCATCCCAGCGTCAGGGGCACTTCATTATATGCAGGTCCTACACTGACCTATATGCTTTAAACACCATTAAAATGCAGTTAAAATCAGATGCACTCACCTTCCAGGTATAGGGGTTTATATCTAGCAAGGGCTGGCTAGTGAGCCACACCCAAATGTGCCTTAAATAGACTTGATGGACAGCTGCTATGACAATAAGGCAATATTTTGAAACAAAACCAGAGAAAAAACAAGCCCGCGCTCAGTATATCCCACATTAAATATGGTACCAGCTGCTTGGCAATAAGCCTGCGCTCGGTATATCCCATATGGTATATGGTACCAGCTGCATGGCAATATAAATGTCCATGTATGTATACAAAACAAAAAGACAGTTTACAATGCATATCTGTGTGTGTCTAGCAAAATGAAAACATAGGGGTTTACATCTAGCATAGATATACCGAGCGCAGGCTTATTGCCAAGCAGCTGGTACCATATATAATGTGGGATATATTAAGCGCGGGCTTGTTTTTTCTCTGGTTTTGTTTCAAAATATTGCCTTATTGTCATAGCAGCTGTTCATCAAGCCTATTTAGGGCACATTTAGGTGTGGCTCACTAGCCAGGCCTTGCTAGATGTAAACCCCTATACCTGGGAGGTGAGTGCATCTGATTTTAACTGCATTTTAATGGTGTTTAAAGCATATAGGTCAGTGTAGGACCTGCATATAATGAGGTTATTGCTGTTCTTTCTATTATTATTATTACCCCAGTTTAATATTTTAGATTAGCTCTTTGGATTCACTAGTTGCTCGTTTTGTGTCTGTCAATTAAATAAGTATTCTCATTAAGAGATCAGCAAATTGAGTTTTCAAAATTGAGAGTAGTATTAAGAGAGAAGACAATGTTCCTCCATGTAACATGGAGCAGTAAAACTTGTGAATTGTCAAATAAGAAAACGTATTTCTTCTTTTCAGTCATTTACATCGTTTCTGATTAAATATTATTATTACTATGCATCTATAAAAATACTTACATGCTTATGTTATGGATTCTATTTAATATGTCCTTCTTTATTACAGTACTATATTATATTTTATTAAGATCATAGTATTTGGATAATTGATTACATTGTCTATAACAATTCATTTTCTGTATTCCGACCATGTTTTATGATGGACTTCTATAAATGCTGTGTGTCTATATTGGTGTATACAGAAAGGGGCTGATGCTGAGTTGGGCATATACAGGACATAATTTAAGCGAAGAATGGGCCATGCAAAAAAAAGTGTCCTTACGCCCATATGCTGAGGTGCATGCATTGCACAACGCATCACACTCTGCACTAGTGGCAAATGTTCCACGGTCAGACATACATAAGATGCACTTAAGCCCATGTTTTACAACAACTGTTTTGATAGCGGAATACACATTTGCTATTAAGTGTGAATAAACTCTCCTTCTCTTGAGTGCATGAAAAGTACTTGCTAAAATATACTTGCAAAATCATAATATATACACAAACAATGCAGAAAATCATCAGTCAGCTTTAGTGGTAAATCCACAATAGGCCAATCAGCATTGGCTATATAGTGCTGGCGAACATAATCATCAGCGTGTACATCTATCTCCGTATTAGCACCAAAGGACTCACCTTAGAACTATGAAATCCTTGGCTTGTTTGAGGGTTTTGATGACAATATTTTGTTACGTTTTTCTTATTGGATTGCAATTCTATTCTCTAGCACGTCTTCATTAAGACACTACTATTTTATATTTGAATGAATATTTTATTTTATATTAGAGGAAATCTTTTTCATTTGTGGCAATAAAACTGAGTTCACACTGATTTAATTCTTTTGAAATATGTAGTAAATTTTATTCACAAATTTTATTGCTTATTTTTATTTAGACGATCACAGTGATTTTATGGTGATGCAATAACATACTTGTCTTGTTGCAATATAAGATATTAAGATAATAAGGTAAAATATATTGCATTAGATAGAGCCTTAATAAAACACTGGCTCAGTAACTGACACCGGTATAATCCCGTCCTCCCTCATAGACCAATAGCTGGCACAATACAGAAGCTCACATCCAATCAAGACCAGAAACCATTGTGACAATACGGGTTTTGCCTCTCTGTTGGAGACTTATAGATTGTTAGGAATTTCACTTAACCTGACCATTGGCCAAAGCAGACAATCACCGGCTGTGCCAATTGCTTAGCAACATGGTACCTCTAGCTACAGGATAATAATTGCTGCCTCCAAAACAGGCTACTTCACAGGCATGTTGTTCCTCTGGCTGGATCCCACTGACTGTGCTGGATACACCTGACCTCATACTTAGCATCAGGACTGCTAGGTAGTAGGTAGAGCATTGACTCAGTACAGTAGGTTCAACATAATACAGCTGGGGGATCAAATAGGGATGAAATAGAGTACTAGTACTTATATGTAGGACACAGGAACACAGCAGGTATAGGGGTCTCACAGGAGAGCCGGGGGATGGATGAGAGTGTTAGTCCTTATCTGTAGGATACAGGAACACAGCAGGTATAGGGGTCTCACAGGAGAGCCGGGGGATGGATGAGAGTGTTAGTCCTTATCTGTAGGATACAGGAACACAGCAGGTATAGGGATCTTACAGGAGAGCCGGGGGATGGATGAGAGTGTTAGTCCTTATCTGTAGGATACAGGAACACAGCAGGTATAGGAGTCTCACAGGAGAGCCGGGGGATGGATGAGAGTGTTAGTCCTTATCTGTAGGATACAGGAACACAGCAGGAATAGGGGTCTCACAGGAGAGCCGGTGGATGGATGAGAGTGTTAGTCCTTATCTGTAGGATACAGGAACACAGCAGGTATAGGGGTCTCACAGGAGAGCCGGGGGATGGATGAGAGTGTTAGTCCTTATCTGTAGGATACAGGAACACAGCAGGTATAGGAGTCTCACAGGAGAGCCGGGGGATGGATGAGAGTGTTAGTCCTTATCTGTAGGATACAGGAACACAGCAGGAATAGGGGTCTCACAGGAGAGCCGGTGGATGGATGAGAGTGTTGGTCCTTAAAAGAGCGATTACACACACAAACACTTAATGGAAGTGCATAAGTAATATACTTTAAATGGGTCTTTTGTCCCTCCATATACACCTTCACACACCCATATGCTGGCAGGTGATAATCTAGCCTCTTGTCCCAAATTATTATTTCATCTATTATGAGGATCTGTTCAGCTTATGATCCTACTTTTATATCTCTCATAGAAATTGTTATTTATCCCAAAATGCCACCAAAAAGGAAATACAATTGTGTCCATATATTATGCATTTCCACTCCTTCCATCATCATCATCATTTATTTATTTATAAAGCGCCACTGATTCTGCAGCGCTGTACAAAGAACTCACATCAGTCCCTGCCCCACTGGAGCTTACAGTCTAAATTCCCTAACACACACACACACACACACACACACACACACACACACACACACACACACACACTTTGATAGCAGCCAATTAACCTACCAGTATGTTTTTGGAGTGTGGGAGGAAACCGGAGCACCCGGAGGAAACACACCAAACACAGGGAGAACATACAAACTCCACACAGATAAGGCCATGTCGGGAATCGAACTCATGACCCCAGTGCTGTGAGGCAGAGGACCTTTTTATATCTGCCTCCTTTCAGACGCTTTAAGTGGCAGTCCAACATAGAGCGGAGTTGAGGAACAGCTAGGGTGTGAACACATGGTAATGAGATTAGTCATTACCTCACTGCATGTGCACCAATCTTTCCGATCTTCCATGTGTTAAAATCTTCTGCTATCATAGAAGTGGCAGAAGTCAGATCAACTCCATTTTTGAGCAGAGCTGTGTTGTGTGTCATAACTAAATTTTAAACTGGTGACACTCTACTCCAAAAAAATTGTTACCATGTGTTGTCATGTCATATTTCAGAGGATCTTACTCCCTGCTTAAAGGAACGTGAGCTTGCAAAGAAAAAACCCCAAATAGGAGCTTATGCACCTCAGTGTGATAAAGATGGCAGCTACAGGCCACTGCAGTGTCATGGCAGCACTGGTATGTGTTGGTGCGTCAACACAGACGGTAAAGAGATTGCTGGTACGAGAACCTCACGACACCAAGCCCCTCCAAAATGCAGAGCTACAGGTAAGTCCTTGTCATATAATATATAATTACAGTATTGTTATTATTATTATTATTATTATTATTATTATTTTTAATAAGACAATTAGTGTTTAATCATGGCCATCTTTCAAGTGCACCTCGAGTACAGTGGCCCTTATTGCATAGAGAAGATTGTCACAGATCTGTTTCCACAGAAACAAAACACTATCACTATATAGAAGGTCACCTCCAATCATAAACAGACACTGGTACATCCATCTGATAGATTAGAGGGTCCGCTCTTTAGGACAAATGAAGTCAGCAGATAATATCATCATCATCATCATCATTATCATTTATTTATAGCATACTTGCCTACTCTCCCAGTATGTCCAAGAACAGGCAAGTCTCACACATCCTGTCCCCGACCCGTCTCAATGACGCAATTCATGGCGAATTGTGTCATTTTGGTCCCCCCCCTTCCGCCCTCCCACCAAACCCTTTTTCAGGGATATTCCGAGAGTGCGTCAACATAAAGTAGGCAAGTATGGATAGTAGGCATTGTGCAGAATTTATATGAAGTCATGTTTATTCCTGAAATGTACTTCTTACAAGATTGCACATCACAGTGAGACAGTCATGATAAACCAAGGTGGAACATAAGAATGTGCACCATTTACATGGGGCTTAATGGCCTTTATTATACAATTTGTATACATAGTTTGTCAGGGGTAATCCAGCTCCTTGCCCCTTTAACCAATCCAAAATCTGCCCTGTGAACCAGCCTGGACTATGTTGAACAGTTTTGGTGATGTGGGGCTCATCCCCCTCTCTATCCTGGTGCTACTAAGTTGGAGGCCACCTGATCCCCACTGGACCACGAGGTTAAGATGAAACATTTATATTATGTAAATACCCTTTTTTTCCAAATCAAACACATTTAGAATACATCTTAATATTAGGCACACAGCACCGGGAGTTATCCCACTCTGTGCCCCAATGCCAGACATTTGCCCATTCAGCGAAGCAGCACCACACGGTGAATGTATGGGAAATAGGGGAACCAGTTACTCACGTGGAAGACTATTCCACTTGTCTGCAACCTTTTCACCTTCATCATATGGTTTGAAAATGTCTGCTTTATAGAAAGAAATAATATAATATACTGGGCATATTTAGTCAAGTGTTAACACTTCCGATATATTCTTCATCTCAGTAATACACACTGTTTATAATATAATTGCATAAGAAGGGAGTACTTGCTCTTTAGCTTCCAAAATACATCTGCAATACTAATAAATAATCAGAAGTATTATTATAAAGATGTTGCAGTCATAGACAATTGTCCAGTGCTAGAGAGATTTAAATTAATATTCCCTGTTCAAAACTAAAATGAATTCTAATGAGTCTGGTCCCATGTATGTAGTGGCTGTAATCTACCGACAATACAAGTTTTCTGATATTCTAAGATATCACCGTTTCCTTCCGCTGTCTTGTGCCCTGAGCAGTAATCTAGCTGTGGACTATATATGCAGTACCTTATACCATCCTAAAATCCCAACAATCTGCTGGTCCCTTTACTCCCCCACACTTCATTTAAACAATCCCATGAAAGTGGCAGAGAATCCTAATTGTGTTAACACAACACATAATGCCCCCTACTGCAGAGAAAAATCTTGATTAATTTTGCTCTCTAGGCGACAAGTTTTGGAAAAGCAGGTACAGTGTTACATTGACATCTTTTTCCCTAATTTTGAGAGAGGACAGTCCCCACAATGATCTACGAGGTATTCACCTCAAAGACAAATGGTTGATTAGCGTCAGGATGTGGCAACACAGAAGTGGTTTGGAAAGTCTTCTTTAGTTGACAAAAACCCTGTTGTACCGAAGATGTACACAGGAAAACGGGCACCCTTGCGTTTAGAGCCAAGATAAATGCAATTATTTTAAAATAATTTCGTTGGAATCTCAGATAATATTTGGACAATCCTATAAATTGCTGTTTTGTTTGTATATATGTGGTGCTTGTCCAGACTCCTATCGCCTGATCCTGGATGGCTGGATCTTTACTTTTTCAGGGAATATAATGTACCCAAGGTGTAATGCTCCGGTCCCGCAAATGGGTACCTGTCTCATTACCTGCAACTCATTGATCTGGAAACTGCCATGTTTCAGCGTCAGACTCTAATCATTTATTCAGCTACTATCAGATCTGCGCAGGTGCTAGTCTATTGCACTTCAGGGCCTCCTCCCTCTCTTCTTTGGCTAAGTGTTATTGGAGTACTATTTAAACCTCCTGGATTCGCTTGTCTGACGCCTGTTCTTCAAGCTCACTGCCTACAGCCTGTGGTTCTGGTTCCTGTTCTCCTTGTGGTTTGCGTGCACTCCAGTCTGTTCTCAGCTCGTGGCCATGTTGATCTATCGCTGCTCCAGTACTTTTATTACCATCTCCAGTGTACTTCATCGTGACAGTTCTGGTTCTCTCATCGTTACCACTCAAAGCCGCTACTATGCCTGTCACTCATCAGCTGTTATTCCGAGTTACCTACGCTATTCCAGTCTGCTCTCAGTTCGTGGCCTATGTTGAACTATCACTGCTCCAGTACTTCTATTACCATCTTCAGAGTACTTCATTGTGACAGCCTCAGTTCTCTCGCTGCTGTCTCTCTTAGCCGCTACTATGCCTGTCACTCATCAGCTGTTGTCCTGAGTTACCTCCGCTAATTCAGTTTTCTCTCAGCTCATGCCCAGTTTTGAACTACCTCTGTTCCAGTACCTCCACTATCTACTCCTGAGTACACCATTGTGACAGCAACTGTTCTCTCACTGCTACCCGCAGAGCACCTTATCTTCTAGTGACTCATCTTCTGCTGACCATCAGCATATATTGCCATTGTTACTGTATCTATACCACTTACCTGTGGGTTCCATCATTTCTTCCTGCATCACCTGGCTCCTCCACATCATTCTGCTGTTCACTCACTCGTGGGACCGCAACCTGCAGGTTTGGTGCCATACTTCCTTGCGGGGGTTCCTGGTAAAAAACACCTACCTGCTAGACTCCACGCCCGCGGGTGGGCCTAGCAATGTTCAGCAGATCCTAGGGATCTATTTCCAGTAATCCAACCGTGACACAAGGATTTTGTCAACCTTAAACATGCACTTTTCTAGTTTTGCATAAAGTTTGTGTTCTTAAGCATTTAAAAACAGCGCTAATGTGCTGTCTAAGTTCTGAGTATTTGTGAATATATAAGAATGTCATCAAGGCAGATCACTATATACCGATTCAGACTACATAATTCTCACAATGTTGAAAGGTAGCTGGGGTGTTAGCTAGTCCCACCAGCATAAGTAGGTGCCTGTAGTGAATAGAGGAAGTCATTTTCCATTCATCCCCAGGGAGTATTTGCACCAAATCATAGGCCCCTCTTAAGTCTAGCTTAGTAAATATTTTCACCATAGAATTCCTCAACAACTCCGGATCAATCTGTATCAATTTCACACTGTGATTAAATTTAGAGTTATTTGGTCAGATATGAATGAAGACCTCCATCTACTCGTGCCCAGAGATGATATGAGCTCCAGCTGTCACGTTAGATGGGCAGAAAAAACAATTCTTTACATTATCATCAATATTTATTTGGATGGTATTTAACTGTGGTTCCGACAAGCAGTAAAGTCACCCGAATGGAATTTGGGTTACATGTAGCAAATCAATGCAGCAGTTACAAGATTGGTGAGGGGGCATCAACTCAGGTTATTTTTTATCAAATAAATCTTGATACTTTTAAAAATGCTCCAGGTTGCTACATATAATGCACACTCTGTTTTTGCTGCTGTGAGTGATTAGGTATTGTTGGAGGTAGTGAGCTGTACTGAAGGTTATTATTTTTCCAACCCAATTGATTGTTAGATATGACCTAACTAGCCAGAGTATCATGAAAACTACAGGAAACTTTGGAGATTGGACCACATCTAGACTCTAGACTGAGCATTTAAAAATGTCTCATGGATGTATCTAAAAGGAGAGGTATGGCTCCAACAGACACAGGCCCAGAAGCAGTAGATAAGCTGCTGATCAAGTGGAATAAACTTGGTCTTTTGCATTGTATGTATTTTGTGTTGTTAAATAAAGTCTCTATCAATGAAATTGCCCATAGACCCAGACTCTTCCAGGGAATCCAGATAGATATCTACTCAATCACAACAGCAAGGAATCTGCCGGGGGGACTCAAATTGTTAATCCAGAGATGTCTAGAAATAGCTTTCCTCTGGTGAGGACAGTGCGTAAATCACTGAGGCTGCCCATCTGCATGAGTTCTGGTTCTGATTCATGTAACTTAAGACTAGTATTTGGCAGGTAATGCCAGAGAAACAAAGAAGTAACAGACCGTTGATCTCCTCCTTGGGAAGTACAGTGAAGCAGTTGTCAATAGTAAAGCAGTGGACCATGAATTCCTTTGTCATTGATGTAATTCTGTATTAAGCTAGAGGGGACTGCTTCTACCGTAGCTGTCCGGTATGGATCATCAAAACCCCATCCAATACATACAGCAGTAGAATTCAGAAACGCAATTTTCGTTCTGTGGGCAAAGTTCGAGAACATCACAAAGGCAGAATGAGGTGAAAATTTGAAAAACAATTTTCAAATGTAACTCGTATCTCCTCTGGAGTAAATGCAACAGCAAATACAAGTGGAACCATGGAAGAGTATAAATGTTATATTGTGTAAACATAACCTTCATTCTAATTTAGACTTAAATAAATAAATGTCTCATTTGTAAATAACATAAAATGAGAAGATTACATAAAAAAACTTACATTCAAAGATAAAATAAACAGATTTATCTATTTAAAGTATACAATTATAATCAATGTAATCATAATTGGCAGGATAACATCCACCCTAATAGGATCACTGTGCAGCCTAATGGTTCCAGTGTACAATATAATACCCAGGACAGCTGGGGGATGGATGAGAGTGTTAGTCCTTATCTGTAGGACAGAGGAATACAGCAGGTATAGGGGTCTTACAGGACAGCCAGGGGGATGGATGAGAGTTAGTCCTTTAAAGAGCGATTACACACACTAACTCTTAATGGAAGTGTATAAGTAATATACTTTACATGGGTCTTTTGTCCCTCCATATACACTTTTACAAACCCACATGCTGGCAGGGGATAATCTAGCCTCTTGTCCCAAATTATTATTTCATCTATTATGAGGATCTGTTCATCTTATGATCCTACTTTTTATATTTCTCAATTTGCTGGGTGAAGTGGTCTCTTCCCCTTCTCCACCATGTGTGAAATAAGTCAGAGTTGAGAGTTTTAATCTTAAATCTTCTTCCCAAACTCAGTTTCAGAACATTGCCCACAAAGCCTCGTGCCCCCTCTGTGCCAAAGTCAGCAGCAAAAGTTCGAAAAACCAACTCTTGGACTGCAATCCTACACTGCTGCATCCAGAGCTCGTGTTCCTTGCTCCTTTAGGATTCCATCCTTAGAACCCTTCTGGCACTTCCAGAAGGAGCTGTTGTAGCCCAAAGATTGCTGGATCCATCTTTACGCTCGCTCTCACAGGGTTTTCACAAACCTGCCTGGAGCTTGCTGTGTGAGGTCCATGAGATACTCTCATTATCTTCCCTCAGTGACTGGTTGTGGCAGCCTCCTTCCATCGGTCATTAACTGTCCCTGATAAGCCCCCTCGACCTTCAGATACCAATTTCTGATGTTATATAGAAACTCATCATAACGTTCGATCAGAAGAAATTGCTATTTATACCAAAATGCCACCAAAAAGGAAATACAATTGTGTCTATATATTAAGGCAAACATCTGTGCATTTCCACTCTGTCCTTCATATTTGCATAGTTTCAGCCGCCTTAAGGGGCAGTCTACCAAGGAGCGGGAGTTGAGGAATAGCTAAGGTGTGTACACATGGTAATGACATTAGTCATTACCATACTGCATGTGCACCAATGTTTCCGATCTTCTATCATCATAATTTATTTATATAGTGCCACTATTCCCACTGTGTTCTACTCTCTATAAACCCCAATTGGGCAGGGACTAATGTGAGTGAGTTCTCTACTCACTCACATCAGTCCATGCCCCATTGGGGCTTGCAGTCTAAATTCCCTAACGCACACACACAAATACAGACAGACACACAGACTAGGGTCAATTTGTTAGCAGCCAATTAACCTACCAGTATGTTTTTGGAGTGTGGGAGGAAACCGGTGCACCCGGAGGAAACCCACGCAAACACAGGGAGAACATAAAAACTCCTCACAGATAAGGCCTTGGTCGGGAATTGAACTCATGAACCCAGTGCTGTGAGGCAGAAGTGCTAACCACTGAGCCACTGTGCTGCCCATACCAATCTTTCCGAACTTCTATATGTTAAAATCTTCTGCTACCATAGAAGTGACAGAAGTCAGATCAAATCCATTTTTGAACAGAGCTGTGTTGTATGTCACAACTAAACTTTAAACATGGTGCCACTCTGCTCCAATAAAATGTTACCATGTGTTGTCATCTCGTGTTTCAGAGCATCTTACTCCCTGCTTAAAGGAACGTGAGCTTGCAAAGAAAAAACCCCAAATAGGAGCTTATGTACCTCAGTGTGATAAAGATGGCAGCTACAGGCCACTGCAGTGTCATGGCAGCACTGGTATGTGCTGGTGCGTCAACAGAGACGGTAAAGAGATTGCTGGTACGAGAACCTCACCACGCCAAGGCCCCCCAAAATGCAGAGCTCCAGGTAAGACTTTGTCATATAATATATAATTGCATCATCCCACAATACACTGTGTGCTGAAGATGCATTATTATTATTATTATTATTGTGACCCCTAAGTTGGAGCAACAATGGTGTACTAAGATATTAAAATACATCAATAATTTTGGTTTTGAATAAATAAAACCAAATATTATCCGTATCTCCAGATATGAGTGACAGCCTAATAATTTAAACATAAAATCCAGTATGGTTTATTGAAAAACGTGAATAATAACACATAAAACAAGTCCTGATAAAAAAATCAACCAGATTCTTATCAACCCTAAATACCATAATAACCATGTATAGTCCAGATAAAATCCCATATAATTCTACATAATTGTGCATATAAATTATACATATATAATGGCTACAACCCGTTAAAATTGAGGGAAATGACCAAGAGATAGGTTTAGCCACGTGTGCAGGAAATTATTGAGTAAATCAAAATCCAATATGTAGTCACAGAGATAGTAACAGTCCACCGAAAGGTATTCCAATAAAAATGAATAGCAATATATTATGATGTGTAAATCATAATCCTCTCCATCTGGGAGAAAGGAACAAAAGAATACACTATATGGTCCTGACCAGTGTTTGTATTGATGTGGTTAACGGATTTCCGTCTCCAATGGTGTCAGCTGTATTAAATTAGATAGAAAAGGTCATTCAACTGTGTGTAGATACCTGCTGTGTGCTGATGATGGCCGGGTACCCAGCAATTCCTCATACCGGGTGTGTGCAGCGGCAAGACGGAGTTCGGCATTTCAGAAGTAGGAAGACGCTTGCGTTCCACTATGGACTGCAAACGTCACCTCCGGCACTCGTGTAAAGTGAATATAATGTCAAAAAGATGTGTTCAACGCGTTTCGTCTGGATAAAATGAATAAATCCAACTATTTGAAGTATAAAATTATAATTAATACAATCATAATTGTAAGGGTAACTTTCTCAATGTCCACCCTAATGGTATCACTGTGCAGCCTAATTGTTTCAGTGTACAATATAATACCCAAGATAGCCGGGGGATGGATGAGAGTGTTAGTCCTTATTTGTAGGATACAGGAATACAGCAGATATAGGGGTCTCACAGGAGAGCTGGGGGGATGGATGAGAGTATTAGTCCTTAAAAGAGCGATATCACACAGTACACTTAATAGAAGTACATAAGTAATATACTTTACATGGGTCTTTTGTCCCTCCATATACACTTTAACACACCCACATGCTGGCAAGTGATAATCTAGCCTATTGTCCCAAAGTATTATTTCATCTATTATGAGGATCTGTTCAGCTTATGATCCTACTTTTTATATCACTCATTTGCTGGGTGAAGTGGTCTCTTCCTCTTCTCCACCATGTATCAAATAAGTCTGAGCTAAGAATTTTAATCTTTAAATCTTTAGATCTTCTTCCCAAACTCAGTTTCATGACATTGCCCGCGGTGCCTCGTGTTTTCCCTATGCCAAAGTCAGCAGCAATGGTTAGGAACTCGACTCTGGGGCTGCAATCCTACTCGCTGCATCCAGAGCTCTGGTTCTTTGCTCAATAGAATTACGTCCTTAGAACCATTCTGGCACTTCCAGAAGGATCTGTTGTAGCCCAAACAGTGCTGGATCCATCTTTACTCTCGCTCCCACAGGGTTTCTGCAAACCTGCCTGTAGCTTGCTGTGTGAGGTCCCTGAGATACCCTCATTACCTTCACTCAGCGACAGGTTGTGGCAGCCTCCTTCCATCGGTCAGTAATCATCACTGATAAGCCCCCTTAACCTTCAGATACCAATTACTGAAATTATACAGAAACTCATCTATAAGGAACAGGCAATAAAACTTCCCCTGTTACCTTCAGAGAATGATCTGAAGTAATTTAGAAACTGATCAGTAGAAATTATTATTTTTCCCAAATGTCACCAAAAAGGAAATAAAATTGTGTCTATATATTATGGCAAATATCTGCACATTTCTACTCCTTCCTTCATATTTGCATCCTTTCAGCCGCTTTAAGTGGCAGTCCACCATGAAGCGGGAGTTGTGGGATAGCCAGGGTGTGTACACTTGGTAATGACATTAGTCATTACCATACAGCATGTGCACCAATCTTTCCAATCTTCCAAGTGTTAAAATCTTCTGCTTCCATAGAAGTGTCAGAAGTCAGCTCAGCTTCATTTTTGAGCAGAGCTGTGTTGTGTGTCATAACTTAATTTGAAACATGGTGCCACTCTGCTCCAAAAAATGTTACCATGTGTTGTCATGTCGTGTTTCAGAGAATCTTACTCCCTGCTTAAAGGAACGTGAGCTTGCAAAGAAAAAACCCCTAATAGGAGCTTATGTACCTCAGTGTGATAAAGATGGCAACTACAGGCCACTGCAGTGTCATGGCAGCACTGGTATGTGTTGGTGCATCAACACAGATGGTAAAGAGATTGCTGGTACGAGAACCTCACCACGCCAAGGCCCCCCAAAATGCAGAGCTCCAGGTAAGACTTTGTCATATAATATATAATTGCATTATCCCACAATACACTGTGTGCTGTAGATGCAGTATTATTATTATTATTATTTATTATTATTATTATTATTATTATGACAATTAGTGTTTAATCATGGCCATCTTTAAATTATACCTTGATTACTCAGGTCCTTATTGCATATAGAAGATCATCACAGATCAGCAGCAGATACCTGTACATCTCCTTTTTCCCACAGAAAATAAACACTATTACCATATAGAAGCTCATATCCAATCATAAACAGACACTGGTACATCCATCTGATAGATTAGAGGGTCAGCTCTGTAGGACACAAGAAGTCAGCAGATAATATGAAGAGTGGTGTTTATTGCTGAAATGTAGTTCTTACAAGAGCTGGTAACATCACAGTGAGGCAGTGATGATAAACCTAGGTGGAATATAAGACTTTGCACCATTTACTTGGGGCTCATCGGCCTTTTTTATTCAATTTTTATACACAGGTTGTCAGATATAATCCAGCTCTTTGCCCTTTTCACAATCAAATATCTGCCTGGACTTTGTTGAACAGTTTTACATTGTTCTCATTGGTAGTGTGGGGCTCATCCCCCTCTCTACCCTGTTGCCACTAAGTTGGAGGCAACCAGATCTCCCCTGGATCACGATGTTAAGATAAAACATTTATATTATTTATATTTTTTTCATCAAACACATTTAGAATACATCTTAATATTAGGCTCACAGCCCCGGGAGTTATACCATTCTGTGCCCCAGTGCCAGACATTTGCCCATTCAGCAAAGCAGCCTCACACTGTAAATGTATGGGAAATGGGGGAGCCAGTTACTCACATGGAAGCCTTCTGCACTGATTTGTAACCTTAGCATATTCTTATCATATAGTTTGAAAATGTCTGCTTTATACAAAGAATTAGGATAACATACTGGGAAGATTTAGTAAAGTATTAACACTTTTGATTTATTATTATTTATCTCAGAAATACAGTGTTTATAATATAATTGCATAAGAGGGGATTACTTGTTCTTTAACTTACAAAATATATCTACCAGATAAATAAATATTCAGAATTATTATTATAAAGATGTTGCTGTCATAGACAATTGTCCAGTGCTAGAAAGTAGAGATGGGCGGGCTCGGTTTCCTGAAAACCAAGCCCACCCGAACTTATGGGATCTTTCACGCTTTGTTGATTCCAAAACGAGGCTAAATGTCATCGTGATGTTGTCAGATCTCGGGAGTTTTGGAATCTATAAATACTGCTATTGAATGGGCTGTGTGTGTGGCAATGTTGGTCAGAGGGTTCTTGCCTTGTGTTAGCTGTGTAGAGGGTGGTAATAGGGTAATCTGGGGAGATTAAGATGGTGGTTGAGGAATATCATAAGCTTGTCTGAAGAGGTGGGTTTTCAGAGAACACTTGAAGGTTTGAAGACTAGAGGAAAGTCTTACTGTGCAAGGGAGGGAATTCCACAAAGTGGGTGCAGCCCTGAAAAAGTCCTGTAATCGAGAATGGGAGGATATGATGAGAGTGGAAGAGAGACGCAGATCTTGTGCAGAGCGGAGGTGTCGAGTTGGGAGATATTTTGAGACAAGTGACGAAATGTATGTTGGTGCGATTTTGTTGATGGCCTTGTATGTTAGTAGAAGAGTTTTATATTGGATTTGTTGAAATACAGGCAGCCAATGTAGAGACTGACAGAGTGGCTCAGCAGAGGAATAATGGTTTGTAAGGAAAATCAATCTAGCCACGGTATGCAAAATAGATTGTAGGGGTTCAAGTCTGACTTTGGGAAGACCAGTAAGGAGGGAATTGCAATAGTCAATGCGGGAGATGATGAATGCATGAATTAATTTTTTTGCGATGTCTTGTGTGAGATATGTGTGTATTCTGGAAATGTTCTTTAGGTGTATGTAACATGATTTAGATATAGAGTTGATGTGGGGAATAAATGACAGTTGTGAGTCAAGAATTACACCTAGGCAACGAGCTTGCGGGGTTGGATTTATGGTCATGTTATCAACAGAAATAGAAATGCCATGCAGGAAGCTACTGTTTTTGGGGGGGAATATTATTAATTCAGTTTTTGAAAGATTGAGTTTGAGTTGGCGAGAAGACATCCAAGATGAAATGGCAGAATGACAGTCAGTAACGCGAGACAACACAGATGGTGAAAGATCAGGAGAGGATAGATACATTTGTGTATCATCCGCATAGAGATGATGCTGAAATCCAAAGGAGCTTATTAGTTTTCCAAGAGAAGCGGTGTAGATAGAGAATAGCAGAGGACCTAGGACTGAGCCTTGTGGTACTCCAACTGATAAGGGAAGCGGAGCAGAGGTGAATCCAGAGAAATTAACACTGAAAGAGCGATTAGATTGGTAGGATGAGAACCAGGATAGGATAGTACCTTCAAGACCTAGGGATTGTAGCGTTTGTATGAGGAGAGTGGTCAACAGTGTCAAATGCAGCAGAGAGATCCAGGAGAATTAGAAGAGCGTAATGGTTATTATTTTTTGCTGTGATCAAATCATTGACAACCTTGGTCAGCACAGTCTCTGTGGAGTGTTGAGAGCGAAAGCGTGACTGAAGAGGATCCAATAGGTTGTTTGCTGTAAGAAAGTGTGTGAGGCGAGTGTAGGCAATTCTCTCGAAGCTCGGAGGGGCATGAGAGCTGGGAGATGGGGTGGTAATTTGTGAGAAAGTTATGGCCAAAATTCTGTTTTTTTTAAATGGGAGTAATCACTGCATGCTTGAATAGTGATGGAAAAATACCAATAGAAAGCAATAGATTACAGATTTTAGTTAGAGGGGTAATGAGCACAGGAGACAGGGACCTACCAATTTGTAAGGGAATGGGATCAAGAGGACAGGAGGTAGAGTAGAAGGATGAGAAGAGAGTAGAAACTTCCTCTTCATTTGTGGGATCAAATGAAGAGAGAGTGTCGGAGGGTTCTACAAAGGAATTGAGCTGATTGTTCAACAAAGCTCCATTGCTAATTGTCATTGGTGAAATCCAAATATACAAGTCTTTGCAGGCTTTTTTTCTGAATTTGCACCAATAAGTGTAGTGCTATATACACCCAAAGACAAGAGCTGCATTGCTCAATTTGTCATTGCTGAAATACAAATCTAATATACTAGTCCTTGCAGGCTTTTTTCTGAATTTGCACCATTAAGTGTAAGGTGTTATCCAAATGGATTCACAGCAGTACACAGAAGAGCAGGAGCAACAAGCTGCTGCTTCAACCAGTCCTGATGATGATAATCCCTGTATGTCATCTGGTAAAGCCTATGTGAAAGTACAAAGTCTTTTTAAGTCAGGGAAAAAAACATAAAAAAACCACCTTTTACTGTGGTGAAGAAAAGTTATCTGCCGGAAAAAAAAAAATTGCCAACATGCCATTCTACACATGCAGTGGCAAAGAAAGAATGAGGCCTTCGCCTTTCTCTATGAGTGCGAGATCTAAAATTATTACTGAGTCATCTTCTTGTAAGGTCACTCGTAGCCAAGCAAGTCCAAGTAATTCCGACTCCAAAAGTGGTGCACAAATACTGTTTCATGTAAAAGCCGCACTGGAAGAAAACCGTAAGCCATTAGAGGAAAATGTCTGCTCAGATTCAGAAATGACACCAATCCATTAGGAGAGTCCATGCATGAGTGCTATGTGTTATTGTGACCATTCAGATAATGTATCCATAAAGAAGGCCCCTTTCAGCATTTCTGCTGATGTGTGCCTGAACAGCCCGAGTGTAGCCGGTGATACACCAATTGAGGATGCCACTTTGGAATTGAAACAGGATGAGGGGGATATTTGTGTAGCTGACGAGGGTGATAATGAGGATGTTGATGAGGATGATGTTGATCGTGTAAGTCCTGCACCGTTGGAAGCAGTTTTGACACATGATAAGAAGAAGGCCATTGTCATGCCTGGACCTAAAACCAAAAAAGCCACTTCTTATGTGTGGAATTATTTCTATCCAAATCCTGACAACAGTTGTCTAGTTTATGCAAAGCCACAGTCAATCGAGGGAGGGACCTTAACCATCTAGGAACCTCATCCATGTTACACCATTTGACACGAGTTCATGGCAAGGTATTGGGAAAATCAGTAAGTTATAGTAAAAAAATAACAACAAGCAGCCAATCATCAGGACCCTTCTCTCACCTTCATCCCGACGCCTGCAATCTACACCCACAACACCGTCCTCATCAATATCCTCAGTAGCGATCGGAGTTAGTCCCGCATCCAAGTTGGTAAGGCTAGATGACTCTTCCACTATTCTGGATTCCTCAGAAGAATTCTTGAGCGTTCGTCCTGCTGCTGCTGCTGTTGCTGCTGCCGGGTGTGAATCTTCATCCCAGAAGCAGACCAAGAAGAAGACTACTAGTAGTTTACAACAATTGACTGTTAAACAATCCTTTGCATGAGGAAGCAAGTATGAAAGCTGTCACCCAGTGGCAAAGCGGATCACAGACGGCCATGGCGACTATGCTAGTATTATATCTTTATCCAATATCCACTATTATTGCAGCTGGTTTTAGACAGTTACTTGAGGTCTTGTGTCCCTGTTACCAAATTCCATCACGACACCACTTCAGTAGAAAAGCTATTCTTCACCTCTACCAGAAAGTCCGTAAAAATGTTATTATTGGGCTGCAAAATGCCATTCTGCCCACTGTACACTTAACCACAGATATGTGGACAAGCAGAGCTGGGCAAACTAAAGATTATATGACCTTGACAGCCCACTGGATTGATGATTCGCCTTCGCCATCAGGAACAGCAGCAGCATGTACCCAAGTACGTCACATTTGTCAGAGGCAGGCTACTCTGTGTATCAGCGGCTTCACTAAGAGGCATACAGCTGACAATCTGTTACAAAAACTAAGGGATGTCATTGCAACATGGCTTATCCCACTTGGACTCTCCTCAGGATATGTCATTTCTGATAATGCCACTAATATTGTGAGAGCATTACAGCTGGGTGAATTCCATCACATTCCCTGTTTTGCTCACAGAATAAACTTGATGGTGCAGAGCTTTTAAAAAAATGACAGGGACATGCAGGAGATGCTGTCTGTAAAATATCGGGACATTTTTCGACATTCGGCAACAGCGTGTAGGAGATTGCAGCAACTACAAGAGCAGTTTAATTTGCCCTGCCGCCAACTGAAGCAAGAGGTGGTGACAAAGTGGAATTCCACCCTGTATATGCTTCTGCGGATGGAGGAACAGCGAAAAACCATCCATACTTGTGGAATGGAATCAATATAAACATGAAATATATAAATAACTAAATGTTGTAGTGCGAGTGTGTGCGTGCGCATTTTACCGCGTGATCGCGCCATGCCATGTGTAGCGTGGCATACTGAGTGCAATCGCACAATAAAACAATATTAACTAATATACTTTGCTCATCCAATTATACGACTTCGACATTAATAAAAATGAACTTCAAGTACAAAGAGGAAGTCCTTTCATGCCAATCAGTTCAAAATACTGAGACTTCTGTAACGGTGGATTCCAGCGGTGATGAATTAATAATGTGTGAGGATCATGTACACACTGATGAAAGTGAGGATGAGGCTGAGGATGATGACAACAACATCTTGTCACAGTAGAGTTCATTAACACCACTGTTACCTTAGGTGGCTTAAGGCCATTGTTACCTTGTTTTGTGGGGGCCCAAATAAACCAAGCAGTTCAGCTACAAGGAGTGGCACTTTTGTGGCTGAAGTGCTTGGTTTGTTAAAGTGTGCATGTCTTTTTTTAAGATCCAACATAAGGGTGGGTGGGAGGGCCCAAGGACAATTCCATCTTTCCTTTCAGCTAACGCTGTGTGACAATGTTACCTATATGTGCTATATATATATTGTTGTGTGCTTAGCAAAAATCTTAGACACCCATTGATGATGCAGATGAATCAGCACACAATTTTGACATCTGGTCTTATCTACCGTAAAAGTATTGACCAGAATTAGTGACACCTCTGCTGTAACTCCACCTGATCCTACTATCAACATTCAAAGAATGATGGAGGATTATTTTAAATATTTTGAATGGTATAAAGACAGCTATTTTAATAACAAAGAGCAACGTTGCTTGCAGAAGTAATGTAAGCATGGATGTCTAAATAGGCGTGTATATGCAATATCTTCCACTTGCTGCTGTTTCATCAAGTGTTTGAAATCGGCACTTTACATGAAAGGTAGCTAACTAGATTATATTTTTGTCGGAATTGGGGCTGATTTGAAGCTCACTGATGAACTGGCTCTTTTTGCTGGGAATTACAATGGCTCTTTTTAGTGCATTGTCTGGCACCATGGATTGGTGTGTGTCTGATAAAAGCACGCATACCAGGGGGGGTCAACGCTCATTGCCATGTATTAGCTGTAGAATTACCTCACTTATCCAAGAAATAGGAGCAGCGATCAAATGAACCATAACTAGTTTCATGATCCAAGGACAATTCCATCTTGCCCCACTTTTCTTTTTCTGACACTGCTGTGTGCCAATGTGTCCTAAATGTGGTAGGAACTGCCGTGTGTTTGTGTCATTGCTCTGTCGCTTACCATCCAGCCAGGTGGCTGCAGTATTTGTCCAAAAGTGCATGAAAATAATATTGTGACCTGTGAGGTCAAAACTGACTGCAAATGACTTGAAATTAGTGTTATTGAGGTTAATCATAAAGGATCAAAAAAAGAGCAAAATTATGTGATTTCAGCAATTTTGCTAAAAAAATACAGATCCAAAACCCAAACCAAAACACACGAGGGTGGATTTGCCAGAACCAAAACACAATGCTAATCCAGATCCAAAATCAAAACCAAAACCACTTCACGGGGGTCAGTGAGCATCTCTACTAGAGAGATTTAAATTAATATTCCCTGTTCAAAACTAAAATGAATTCTAATGAGTCTGGTACCATGTTTGTACTGGCTGTAATCTACCGACAATACAAGTTTTCTAATATTATAAGATATCACCGTTTCCTTCCGCTGTCTTGTGCCCTGAGCAGTAATCTAGCTGGGGACTATATATGCAGTACCTTATACCATCCTAAAATCCCAACAATCTGCTGATCCCTTTACTCCCCCACACTTCATTTAAGCAATCCCATGAAAAGTGGCAGAGAATCCTAATTGTGTCAACACAGACTGCATAATGCCCCCTACTGCAGAGAAAAATCTTGATTCATTTTGCTCTGTAGGCGACAAGTTTTGGAAAAGTAGGTACAGTGTTACATTGACCTCTTTTCTCCCTACTTTTGAGAGAGGACAGTCCCCACAATGATCTAGGAGGTATTCACCTCAAAGACAAATGGTTGATTAGCGTCAGGATGTGGCAACACAGAAGTGGTTTGGAAAGTCTTCTTTAGTTGACAAAAACCCTGTTGTGCAGGAGTTGTACACAGGAAACGGGTACCCTAATGTTTAGGGCCAAGATAAGTGAAATGCAATTATTTTAAAACCATTCTATTTGAATCTCAAATAATATTTGGAGAATCCTATAAATTGTTGCACTGTCTCTATAATTGTGGTACTTGTCCACAAGACTCCTATAGACTCCTATCGACTGGACCTAGATGGATGGATGAATCTTTACTTTTTCAGGGAAGATAATTGTGACAAAACAGGGTGTTACTAGACTGAGGACTTTTTATTCTTCACCTGTTTCTCACAGTTAAATGTATTTTTTTAATCCTTGGCCCAGTCTAAGTATATACATCAGAGCATCAGTGTATTATGTGTATTATTATTTCATGTTATTAGGTACATTTTACCCTTGCTATTACCTGCAATATTGTATGTATTAAAAATATAAAGAATATTGCCATACTGTGTGAAAATAACAGGGGCAGCAGAAGTAATTTTGCTTGTATTAGCTAATGTAATTACCATTTGTCTCAAATGGCCATTGTTATGAGGTGCAGCTTAGATTTGGTTTGTAATCAGAACAATGTCTGAGTGAGTTAACCAGATGGCAGCCAAGTTAATTATCTAGGTCAAAAGGCAATTTGAAAGGTATTTAGGTTAGAACTTCTATATGATATGCATTGTGCCTTCACAGTAATATACTGCCTGCAATAGCACTGGGAATGTATTAATATGTATCAATATAATGTTCTTGTATCAAAATGTATCACTGACTCAGATTGCGTAATGCTGCAGATACAATGAGTGAAATGTTTTATTGTTTCACGCAAGTCTGAAGTGTCATTCCCTGATGTAATATTGTAACCCTTTGTTTAGTGTATCCAGCCAAATAGGTAATTGAGTCAAGCCATTCCATTGTATAATCAAAGTAACAGAGACTGTATGTCTATCACTTAATGTGTCCACTGATAGACCCCTGCTGTAAGAGGAAGGATTGAGACATTTGACCCTACTCCCTGTGTATACAGCCAAGAATATAAGGAGAGCAGAATGCCAAGAGAGCTATTCTAGCTTGGAGGATCCTGGTGTACAATACATCAGCAAAAAGGACTCTGGGCAAGCATTGCAGTGCTGCTGGAGGAAACCCTAGCAGGACAGTGTCTGTGTGAGTCAGTATCCAACGCTGGGCGACATGGTATCTGTCTAGTTAAATGGTAGTGGTAATATTGCAGGATTATAAGACTCTGAAAGAGACTAAGCTTATGAGTTTGGAGTGATGACTGCAAGAGGCTGCTGGAGGATACATGCTAAAATTTGCCCTCTATCTTGTGATCGTCTTGTGGTGTTGCGTTGTCGTAATAAAGCCTTACTTAGGATATACTGTGGTCTACCCAAGTGAGTTGAATCCCACAGAGGGTAACTGCCATCCCAGCTATGGGTGGTATCCTCACAATAATATACCAAAGGAAATAGATATTGTCAACCTCAAATATGCAATTTTCTAGTTTTGCATTAAGTTTTGCATAATGTACCGTCTATGATCCGATAGTATTTGCGAATATATAAGAATGTCATCAAGGCAGATTACTACATACCGATTCAGACTACATAATTCTGACAATGTTGAAAGGTAGCTGGGGTGTTAGTTAATCCCACCAGCATAAGTGAGTGCCAAAGCAAATGCAGGAAGTCCTCTTCCATTCATCCCCAGGGAGTATTCAGATCAAATCATAGGCACCTCTTTAGTCTAGCTTAGTAAAAATTTTCACCATGCAATTCCTCTTAAATAACTCTGAATCTGTATCAATTTCACACTGTGATTGCATTTACAGTTATTTGGTAAGATTTGGATGAAGACTTCCATCTTTCTTGCCCAAAGAAGATGTGAGCTCCAGCTGTCAAAGTAGATGGGCAGATAAACAACTCTTTACATTATCATCAGTATTTATTTGGATGGTATTTAACTGTGGTTCCGACAAGCAATAAATTCACCTTAATGGAATTTAGGTTTCATGTAGCTAATCAGTGCAGCAGTTACAAGATTGGTGAGGGGGCATTACCGCAGCTTATTTTTTATCCAAAAAATCTTGCTATATATAATGCACCCTCTATGTTTTTGCTGCTATGAGTGATTAGGTGTTGGTGGAGATAGTGAGCTGTAGTGAAGGTTATTCATTTGTCCAACCCAATTGATTGCTAGATATGATCTGCTAGCCAGAGTATCATGAAAACTACAGGAAACTTTGGAGATTGGACCACGTCTAGACTGAGCATTTATAAATGTCTCATGGAGGTTTCTAAAAGGAGAGGTATGGCTCCAACAGACTCAGGCCCAGAAGCAGTAGGTGAGCTGCTGGTCAAGTGGAATAAACTTGATCTTTTGCATTGTATGTATTTTATGTTGTAAAATAAAGCCTCTATCAATCTAATTGCCCATAGACCCAGACTCTTCCAGGGACCTCAGATAGATAACTTCTCAAACATAACAGCAAGGAATCTGGCTGGTGGACTCAGATTGTTATTCTAGAGGTGTGAGGAATTACCTTTCCTCTGGAGAGGACATTGCTACTGTAACTGTCCTGGACTTGTGCTATATAAACAGTTTTGCTCTAATCTACAGATGCTTTCGAGAGTAGACAGTAAATCACTTAGACCATCCACCTGCATCAGTTCTGGTTCAGATTCATGTAACTTAAAACTAGTATTTAGCAAGTTTGGTCTCTTCCTTGTGAAGTACAGTGATACAATAGTCAATAGTAATGCAGTGGACCATGAATTCCTCTCAATGTCATTGGTGTAATTCTGTAATAAGCTAGAGATGACTGCTTCGGCTGTAGCTGCCCGGTAAGGATCATCGAAACCCCATCCAATACATATAGCAGTAGAATTCAGAACCACAATATCCATTCTGTGGGCAAAGTGCGAGAATATGACAAATGCAGAATGAGGTGAATATTTCACAAAACAATTTTCAAATTTAGCTCATATCTCCTGTGGAGTAAATGCAACAGCAAATACAAGTGAAATAATGGATGAGTATAACTGTATTATGTGTAAACATAACTTTCATTCCAATTTAGACTTAAATAATTGTCTCATTTGAAGATAACATGACATGAGAAGATTACATAAAGAAATTACAAACATATGGTGAAGGATCTCCTAGCCTATAACACATAGATAAAATAAATAGATTCAACTATTTAAAGTATAAAATTATAATTTAATACGATCATAATTGGCAGAATAACTTACTCAGTGTCCACCCTAATTATATCACTGTGCAGCCTAATAGTTCCAGTGTACAATATATTACCCAGGACGGGGGTTAGATGAGAGAGTTAGTCCTTATCTGTAGGATACAGTAATACAGCAGGTATAGTGGTCTCACAGGACAGCCGTGGGATGGATAAGCGTGTTAGTTCTTTTCTGTAGAATACAGTAATACAGCAGGTATAGGAGTCTCACAGGACAGCCGGGATGGATGAGAGTGTTAGTTCTTTTCTGTAGGATACAGTAATACAGCAGGTATAGGAGTCTCACAGGACAGCCGGGGATGGATGAGAGTGCTAGTCCTTATCTGTAGGATACAGGAATATAACAGGTATAGGGTATCGCAGGACAGCTGGGGGATGAATGAGAGTGCTAGTCCTTATCTGTAGGATACAGGAATACAACAGGTATAGGGTATCACAGGACAGCCGGGGAATGAATGAGAGTGCTAGTGCTTATCTGTAGGATACAGGAATACAACAGGTATAGGCGACTCACAGGACAGCTGGGGGATGGAGGAGAGTGTTAGTCCTTATCTGTAGGATACAGGAATATAACAGGTATAGGGTATCACAGGACAGCTGGGGGATGGATGAGAGTGTTAGTCCTTATCTGTAGGATACAGGAATACAGCAGGTATAGGGTATCACAGGACAGCTGGGGGATGGAGGAGAGTGTTAGTCCTTATCTGTAGGATACAGGAATACAGCAGGTATAGGGTATCACAGGACAGCTGGGGGATAAATGAGAAGTTCTTAAAAGAGCGATTACACACGCTAACACTTAATGGAAGTACGTAAGTGATATACTTGACATGGGGTCTTTTTTACCTTCATATACTCTTTTACACACTCACAAGCTGGCAGGTGATCATCTATCCTCTTGTCCCAAATGATTATTTAAACTATTACAAGGATCTGTTCAGTTTATGATCCTACTTTTTACATGAAGTGGTCTCTTCCCTTTCTCCACCATGTATCAAATAAGTCTGGGCTGAGAGTTTTAATCTTTAAATCTTATTCCCACACTTAGTTTCAGGACATTGTCCCCGGTGCCTCGTGCCACCTCCGTGCCAAAGTCAGCAGCAAGGGTTGTAAACTCAAATTTGGGGCTGCAATCCTACACTGCTGCATCCAGAGCTCTGGTTCTCAGCTCAATAGAATTCCATCCCTAGAACCGTTTTTGGTACTTTCACAACAAGCTTTTGTAGCCCAAACCTCTGCTGGATCCGTCTTTACTCTCGCTCCCTGCCTGGAGCTTGCTGTGTGAAGTCTCTCAGATACCCTCATTACCTTCACTCAGTGACAGGATGCTGCAGCCTCCAAACATCGTTCAGAAACTGACCTTCACATACTAATTACTGATGTTATACAGAAACTCATCTATCAGCTCAACTCTATTTTTGAGCAGAGCTGTGTTGTGTGTCATAGCTAAATTTTAAAGATGGTGCCACTCTGCTCCAAAAAAATGTTACCATGTGTTGTCATGTCGTGTTTCAGAGGATCTTACTCCCTGCTTAAAGGAACGTGAGCGTGCAAAGAAAAAACCCCTAATAGGAGCTTATGTACCTCAGTGTGATAAAGATGGCAGCTACAGGCCACTGCAGTGTCATGGCAGCACGGGTATGTGTTGGTGCGTCAACAGAGAGGGTAAAGAGATTGCTGGTACGAGAACCTCACCACGCCAAGGCCCCCCAAAATGCAGAGCTACAGGTAAGACTTTGTCATATAATATATAAATGCATCATCCCACAATACACTGTGTGCTGAAGATGTATTATTATTATTATTATTAATATTATTGTTAATATTTTTATTATTATGACAAATAGTGTTTAGTTATGGCTATCTTTAATTTACACCGTGATTACTCTGGCTCTTATTACATATAGGAGATCATCATAGATCTGCAGCAGAGACTTGTACATCTCCTGTTCCCACAGAATCTAAACACTATCACCATATAGAAGGTCACCTCCAATCATAAACAGACACTGCTACATCCATCTGATAGATTAGAGGGTCAGCTCTGTAGGACACAAAAAGTCAGCAGATAATAGGAATCGTTCTGAATTTTTAACAAAAAGAAAAAACAAAAAGATTGCGCCAATAGAATGAAGCCCATTTTCACTCACAGCAAAAACACCAAACGAGAGGTAGAGTATAGTCGCTTCCTGACATCTGTTCATCATAATAAACTGACAAAATAACAATTCCCGCAGATACTTCACAGACAGCGGTATCCGTAGTATATGAAGTTGTTCTCCTCCACATGTAATTGTACTTACCAGATGGATGATAAAAACAGGCTTTTCATCAATCCCTCTTACAGGCCCAGCTGGACAAATGATTCCACTACACTTTTTTACAGGTGCACTCTTTTCTCCTACGATATTTCCCAAATAGTAATAATCAAATGCAAAACCAAAAATACATTCCACAAATTCTCTGTGATGAAAGGTCCGTTTCAGATGGTAGAAGGTATAGAACATGATGCTGCCATTTTCAGGCTTTACACGAACCGCAATCACAGTTCCTGGAAAAAGATTCCGCTTTTTCTTCACTTCATACCCCTAGTGTTCCATCATGTTTTGAAATTTTTTGTAGCCCTTTCCACAGCTAGCAGCAGATTGATATGAAGAGTGGTTTTTATTGCTGAAATGTAGTTCTTAAAATAGCTGATACACGTCACAGTGAGGCAGTGCTGATAAACCCAGGTGGATCATAAGAATGTGCACCCTTTACTTGGGGCTCAACTGCCTTTTTTTATACAATTTTTGTATAGGGGTATACAGGTTGTCAGGGGTAATCCAGCTCCTTACTCCTTTAACCAATCAAATATCTGCCCTGTGAACTATTTCTCTCATTGGTGCTGTTGGTCTCATCCCCCTCTCTACCCTGGTGCCACTAAGTTGGAGGCCACCTGATCCCCACTTGACCACGAGGTTAAGATGAAACATTTATATCATACTTACCAACTTTCTGTTGGTGAAATCCGGGAGCCTGCAGAGGAGGTGGGCGTGACGGGGGGGGGGGGGGCTCCAAGTGACGTCATTTTGGACCTGCCCCCATGACGTGATGACGCAAAATGCGTCATTTGACAGCGGGGGGCGGGGCCAAACGCCGCGATTCACCGGGAATCGCGGCGTTTGGGACTTAATTCTGCCCACTTCACTAGGAAGTGGGCAGAATTATCCAGATGCGGGGGATTGCCACACTCGCCCGGGAGACTCTCGCAAAATGCGGGAGTCTCCCGGATATTTCGGGAGAGTTGGCAAGTCTGATTTATATTATGTAAATACATTTTTATTTTTTTATCAAACACATTTAGAATACATCTTTATATTAGGCGCACAGCACCGGGATTTATACCATTCGGTGCCCCAGCGCCAGACATTACCCATTTTAATATTTTATTTTACAAGTGAAATGATTTTTTTCTGCTAAATGCAGCTCAGGTGCTCGCTCTGCCCCTTTAAGACTTTGATTCTGCATTGAGATGTCTCCTGGCTGTATAAAACCACTCAGCCCCATTTGATGTTTCTGGCCTTGGAGAATGTCTCCCCTTAGTCATGTCCATATTTCCTCTATCACTGCTCCTTCCTGCCACAGGTCTCTCAGCGACAGGTATACAGGTCTGTGGTGTCTTGCGGGCTGTAATCACCATCACTCCTCTCCCACGTGGTCAGGATCTCCAGATTGCAGCCTGGATCCTGGGTGTGTTGTAGCTACAGCTTTACCTGCACTTTGCTTCACTGGCAACAAGGGCTTCTCTGGAGATTGCAGCTTAGTGGGATCCAATGACACAGGCTTTGTCATTTTGTTATGTTCCTAAGATCACCTCCATCTCACTGGGATCGAGAGCGACCTGGGCGCACCATGTTGGTGTTGCAGGTTTTGTTTTTTAGTCTGTCTTTCCATGGATGCTCTTCTCTGTCTCTGAGGGTGCAAACCAGGTGAATTCGATGCACAATGTTTGCCCTCCTGTGCTCTCTGCAGTTTTTGTTGTGTACTTTCTATTTTTCCCTGTATTTGTTGCATTTCTTCTTGAGGCTGCTGCATTCCATTTGTTTGAATCTGTTGTATTTGCTGTTACATTTGTTTGCAGCTAGTTTGACTTTTCAAACCATTGTTTAGTAACTGCACTTACGTCTGTGTCATATTCACTTTCTTTCCGTCATCTTTTTCTTTTTCCACAATCACTGCACTTGCTCTGGTGACATTTATCACATTATCTGGCTGAGAAATATCTGAAAGATCTGCTGTTTGGGCCTGGGAGTTGTCTCCTGGAGTTTCCCCGCCCAGGGTAGCCCAGCCCTGGACTTGCACCAGACATCAGACAAGCACCACCAAACTTCCTATCAGGAGTTACAGGGAGGGGCTACACAATGAAGGCAGTAGGAGAAGTGGCGGTATGGAATACCCCGTATACCTCCCACTTCCACCTCTGAACATGCGTATAATGAGACTGAACTAGTCAAGTCTTTTATTCATCTATAAAATAATAAACCCACATAAAAGGCACATACTACTTTCATGGTGGAAGCATTGTGTCCCTGAGCATTTTGTCAGAACTTGTTACATTTACAAATATACCAAGCATTAAATAAGAACATTGCTTGGCCTTTCCAGACCATTTACAACTGACTGAATGTTTATTATCTGAGATAGCTCTGCCCCATGATCAGGGTCTCCCTCGTACCCATGCTGAGTTTTGTAATACATTGACAATGTAATTTTCACCAAACAATTGGTCTTTCCAATATGCATTGTACACCAATAAATAATAGAAAAGATATCAGAACACCCTTCCAAAAAAAATCATTTCTAAATACACCCCAGCCTGCTCCCTCATATGCACATGTCTGTATGCAAAACCAACTAAAGTATGTTTGAACTCTGCAATTGATTAGTTTATGTTAATCCTTCCTATGTCTATAGCTTTGGGGTTTTTTTTATCTTTAAGCCAAAACCTTTAAGCCAAACTTTTCATGACTAGATTGCTTGAATTATAACACCCTACTTCAAACCTATTTTCCTTCACCAAAACTCTCTGTGTATTGAGCCTTTGTTTAAAAGTGTTCCCCATAAGGCCTCTGACAAACTCTCTATGTTGCCCATCACATATAACAGTGCTGAATAATCCATAGAGCCAGCAATCAATTAATCTGCAAAAGAAAAATATTAGATGATGAGATGAGGCCAATCATAAATGCTAAATCTTTTAGATTCACCCATCGCTATGCTTTTAATATTGTCTGATCACCTGATAAAATTACTCTGTTACTTTTAGGGATGTGCACCGGCGACTTTTGAGGTCTCGTGTTTTGTGTTTTGGATCCGGATTTTCGTTATTTTTGAGGTTCGGATTTGTCTCGCAAAACACTTGACGAAAGGTCTCGGTTCGGATTTAAGGTATTGGATTCGGATTTTTTTTGAAAAAAACATAAAAAGTTTAAAAATCAAGTTTTTGGGCTTATTTTCACTCCTAGGCTATTATTAACCTCAATAACATTCAATAACAAGCATTTCCACTAATTTACAGTGTATTCTGAACACCTCACAATATAGTTATTAGTCCAAAACGTTGCAACAAGGTATCTTTCTGGACTGCGTAGAGGAGTGGGTCACCACAATATATATTAAAAACCCTGAACTTTTATGATTCGCACCAATAATTGTACCTGGACTGCGTAGAGGAGTGGGTCACCACAATATATTAAAAACCCTGAACTTTTATGAATCGCACCAATAAATGTACCTGGACTGCGTAGAGGAGTGGGTCACCACAATATATATAATAAGAAAACCATCAACTGGTTTGATTCGCACCAATAAATGTACCTGGACTGCGTAGAGGAGTGGGTCACCACAATATATTAAAAACCCTGAACTTTTATGAATCGCACCAATAAATGTACCTGGACTGCGTAGAGGAGTGGGTCACCACAATATATATAATAAGAAAACCATCAACTTGTTTGATTCGCACCAATAAATGTACCTGGACTGCGTAGAGGAGTGGGTCACCACAATATCTTAAAAACCCTGAACTTTTATGAATCGCACCAATAAATGTACCTGGACTGCGTAGAGGAGTGGGTCACCACAATATATATAATAAGAAAACCATCAACTTGTTTGATTCGCACCAATAAATGTACCTGGACTGCGTAGAGGAGTGGGTCACCACAATATATTAAAAACCCTGAACTTTTATGAATCGCACCAATAAATGTACCTGGACTGCGTAGAGGAGTGGGTCACCACAATATATATAATAAGAAAACCATCAACTGGTTTGATTCGCACCAATAAATGTACCTGGACTGCGTAGAGGAGTGGGTCACCACAATATATTAAAAACCCTGAACTTTTATGAATCGCACCAATAAATGTACCTGGACTGCGTAGAGGAGTGGGTCACCACAATATATATAATAAGAAAACCATCAACTTGTTTGATTCGCACCAATAAATGTACCTGGACTGCGTAGAGGAGTGGGTCACCACAATATCTTAAAAACCCTGAACTTTTATGAATCGCACCAATAAATGTACCTGGACTGCGTAGAGGAGTGGGTCACCACAATATATATAATAAGAAAACCATCAACTTGTTTGATTCGCACCAATAAATGTACCTGGACTGCGTAGAGGAGTGGGTCACCACAATATATTAAAAACCCTGAACTTTTATGAATCGCACCAATAAATGTACCTGGACTGCGTAGAGGAGTGGGTCACCACAATATCTTAAAAACCCTGAACTTTTATGAATCGCACCAATAAATGTACCTGGACTGCGTAGAGGAGTGGGTCACCACAATATATATAATAAGAAAACCATCAACTTGTTTGATTCGCACCAATAAATGTACCTGGACTGCGTAGAGGAGTGGGTCACCACAATATATATAATAAGAAAACCATCAACTTGTTTGATTCGCACCAATAAATGTACCTGGACTGCGTAGAGGAGTGGGCACTGGGCACCACAATAAAATATATAAAAAACCTTCAACAGGTCTGCATTACACTACACATACGGCTGCTCCTCCATCCTCTCCATCATATACATGTTGGAGTTTTAGCATGTGACAACCTCTTGTTTTTGATAATGTCAGTGCATTTTGAATATTTTTCAATTTGCCCCACACCACTGAATGTACTTTATCTATGATACGCATCTATCTATCTTGACTGCGTAGTGTGGTGGCCCCGGTACACAATTTGGTACCGGGGCCACAATAAAATAAATACACCCTCCACGTGTCAGAATTCCACCAAACAAGTATCTGGACTGCGTAGTGGGGTGGCCCCGGTACCCAACTTGATACCGGGGCCACAATAAAATAAATACACCCTCCACGTGTCAGAATTCCACCAAACAAGTATCTGGACTGCGTAGTGGGGTGGCCCCGGTACCCAACTTGATACCGGGGCCACAATAAAATAAATACACCCTCCACGTGTCAGAATTCCACCAAACAAGTATCTGGACTGCGTAGTGGGGTGGCCCCGGTACCCAACTTGATACCGGGGCCACAATAAAATAAATACACCCTCCACGTGTCAGAATTCCACCAAACAAGTATCTGGACTGCGTAGTGGGGTGGCCCCGGTACCCAACTTGATACCGGGGCCACAATAAAATAAATACACCCTCCACGTGTCAGAATTCCACCAAACAAGTATCTGGACTGCGTAGTGGGGTGGCCCCGGTACCCAACTTGATACCGGGGCCACAATAAAATAAATACACCCTCCACGTGTCAGAATTCCACCAAACAAGTATCTGGACTGCGTAGTGGGGTGGCCCCGGTACCCAACTTGATACCGGGGCCACAATACCTCCTCCAAACATGCTACAGACAATTCGTCATTGAGATCCCATTAAGTATGTTAAAGACAGACAGGGTCCAAGTGTTATTAGTTGACTTTGTAAAGAAAAAAACTGTCCCTGTTGCACATAGTCGTGCAATGAAGACTTACTTTTTCATTTAAAGGCACGATCTTTCAAGTGTAGTGTTTGTAAGTCTAAGTCATATTATACTTTTGGTAAAATTGGTTTTTTTGGTTCCTCTTTATGTTAATTAATTAGTAATAGAATTAAAGTAGGAAATAGAATTAAATAGAATTAAAGTAGGAAATAGAGTGGTATAGAGTTGTAGTGTGGTATAGATAGAGTGGTCCACACAATATAATAATAAAACCCTCAACTGGTCTGAATTCCACCAAACAAGTATCTTGACTGCGTAGTGTGGTGGCCCCGGTACACAATTTGGTACCGAGGCCACAATATAATTAAAAAACCCTCCACGTGTCGGAATTCCACCAAACAAGTATCTGGACTGCATAGTGGGGTGGCCCCGGTACCCAATTTGATACCGGGGCCACAATACCTCCTCAAAACATGCTCCAGACAATTCGTCATTGACAGACCCCAGACAGACAGGGTCGTAGTGTTATTGTTTGACTTTGTAAACCCAAAAAAATGTCCCTGTTGCACTTGCACATAGTCGTGCAATCAAGACTGACTTTTTCATTTAAAGGCACGATCTTTCAAGTGTAGTGTTTGTAAGTCTAAGTCATATTATACTTTTGGTAAAATTGGTTTTTTTGGTTCCTCTTTATGGTAATTAATTAGTAATAGAATTAAAGTAGGAAATAGAATTAAATAGAATTAAAGTAGGAAATAGAGTGGTATAGAGTTGTAGTGTGGTATAGATAGAGTGGTCCACACAATATAATAATAAAACCCTCAACTGGTCTGAATTCCACCAAACAAGTATCTTGACTGCGTAGTGTGGTGGCCCCGGTACACAATTTGGTACCGAGGCCACAATATAATTAAAAAACCCTCCACGTGTCGGAATTCCACCAAACAAGTATCTGGACTGCATAGTGGGGTGGCCCCGGTACCCAATTTGATACCGGGGCCACAATACCTCCTCAAAACATGCTCCAGACAATTCGTCATTGACAGACCCCAGACAGACAGGGTCGTAGTGTTATTGTTTGACTTTGTAAACCCAAAAAAATGTCCCTGTTGCACTTGCACATAGTCGTGCAATCAAGACTGACTTTTTCATTTAAAGGCACGATCTTTCAAGTGTAGTGTTTGTAAGTCTAAGTCATATTATACTTTTGGTAAAATTGGTTTTTTTGGTTCCTCTTTATGGTAATTAATTAGTAATAGAATTAAAGTAGGAAATAGAATTAAATAGAATTAAAGTAGGAAATAGAGTGGTATAGAGTTGTAGTGTGGTATAGATAGAGTGGTCCACACAATATAATAATAAAACCCTCAACTGGTCTGAATTCCACCAAACAAGTATCTTGACTGCGTAGTGTGGTGGCCCCGGTACACAATTTGGTACCGAGGCCACAATATAATTAAAAAACCCTCCACGTGTCGGAATTCCACCAAACAAGTATCTGGACTGCATAGTGGGGTGGCCCCGGTACCCAATTTGATACCGGGGCCACAATACCTCCTCAAAACATGCTCCAGACAATTCGTCATTGACAGACCCCAGACAGACAGGGTCGTAGTGTTACTGTTTGACTTTGTAAACCCAAAAAAATGTCCCTGTTGCACTTGCACATAGTCGTGCAATCAAGACTGACTTTTTCATTTAAAGGCACGATCTTTCAAGTGTCAGAAAGAGAGAGAAGACACAGGAGAGGAGAGTTGTAGCTGGGGACCTGGGGTGGAAGCTCCCAGGCTCCCCCAGCATTGCCTGGAAGTCTGAGCGTGGTGACTGAGCCAGGGCAAGGAATGTGTGCCCTGGATGAGGGGGAGAACTCCATGCCACTATAGTGAACCCAAGAGAGAGGGGGACACTGCACATGGAAGAGGCCCTGGAGTGAGGGCTGCTACAAGAGGCATGGTAGCTGTAGTGTCAGATCCTGAGGCTGAGAGTACACAGAGTGACGTGTCAGAGCACAGGAGACATTATCCCCGCAGAGGAGGGATGAGCTGCAGTTGAGAGGTCTGCTGTTGAAATAGGACATGCACACTTTAACAAACCAATCATTTCAGCGACAGGGCCTACCAAACAACTTTGACTGAAATGATTGGTTTGTTTGGGCCCCCACACCAAAAAAGCTATTCATCTCTCCCTGTACAGACTAAACAGGCTCTACTGAGGCAAGATGTCGTCCTCATCCTCAACCTCTGATTCCTCTCCCCCTACAGTGTCTACTTCCTCCTCATCACACATTATCAATTCGTCCCCGCTGGACTCCACAACCACAGGTCCCTCTGTAGTATCTGGAGGGCAGTGCTGTACTTCATTGAGGAATTGATTATTCATTTTTATAAACATCATTTTTTCAACGTTGTGAGGAAGCAACCTCCTTCGCCGCTCACTGACCAGGTTCCCCGCTGCACTAAAAACTCTTTCCGAGTACACACTGGAGGGGGGACAACTCAGGTAAAATAGAGCCAGTTTGTACAGGGGCTTCCAAACTGCCTTTTTTTCCTGCCAGTAACAATATGGACTGTCTGACATGTCTACTTGGATGGTGTCAGCAAAGTAATCATCCACAATTTTTTCTATTGTGACAGCATCCAATGCAGCGAGAGTAGACATGTCTGCAATGGTTGGCAGGTCCTTCAGTCCGGACCAGATGTTATCAGCATCCCCGCCAGTGCCTCTTTTGGGAAAACTGAGCTTTTTCCTCGCAGCCATAGATGTGGAAGAAAATGAGGGTGGAGCTGTTGGCATGTCACGGTCCTCTTCAGAGGACAATCTCCTGACCAGCAGGTCTTTGCACCGCTGTAGATTTGTGTCCGCCGGAAACAGAGACACAACATACGCTTTAAACCGAGGATCGAGCACGGTGGCCAGAATGTATTCCTCTGACTTTAAAAGAGTGACCACCCTCGGATCCTGGCAAAGCGTACGAAGGGCTACATCCACAAGAGCTACATGCTTGCTGTAATCGCAATGGCTTACCAGCTCCTCCCTCACTTTCTCCAGCTGCTTCTGCAACAGCCTGATCAGGGGAATGACCTGACTCAAGCTGGCAGTGTCGGAACTGACTTCTCGTGTGGCAAGTTCAAATGGCTGCAGAACCTTGCACAACACGGAAATCAGTCTCCACTGCGCTTGACTCAGGCGCATCCCCACTCCTTTGCCTATGTCGTAGGTGGCTGTGTAGGCCTGAATGGCCTTTTGCTGCTCCTCCATCCTCTGCAGCATATAGAGGGTGGAGTTCCAGCGCGTCACAACCTCTTGTTTGAGGTGATGGCAGGGCAGGTTCAAGCTTTTCTGATGTGCCTCTAGTCTGCGGTAGGCACTGGCTGAATGCCGAAAGTGTCCAGCAATTTTGCGGGCCACCGCAAGCATCTCCTGCACACCCCTGTCACTCTTGAGGTAATGCTGCACCACCAAATTAATGGTGTGGGCAAAACATGGGACGTGCTGGAAATTGCCCATATTTAATGCCCGCACAATGTTACTGGCATTGTCTGACACCACAAATCCCCATGAGAGTCTAAGTGGGGTAAGCCACTGGGAGATAATTTCCCTCATTTTCTCTAATATGTTGGCAGCGTTGTGCCTCTTATTAAAGCCTGTAATGCACAATGTTGCCTGCCTTTGCATGAGCAGCCATTTTGTAGATGCTGCTACTGATGCAGCTGTTGCTGTTGCTGCGGAAGGGGATGCATCTACCCAGTGGGCTGTCACAGTCATATAGTCCTTCGTTTGCCCAGAACCACTTGTCCACATGTCCGTGGTTAAGTGGACAGTGGGTACAACCGCATTTTTAAGAGCACTGAGGACACTTGATCGTACTTCTCTGTACATTTTTGGTATCGCCTGCCTAGTGAAGTGGAATCTCGAGGGGATTTGGTACCGGGGACACAATACCTCCATCAACCCTCTAAATCCCACTCCACTGATGGCGGACACCGGGCGCACGTCTAACACCAACATTGCAGTTACAGCCGCAGTTATACGCTTTGCAATAGGGTGACTACTATCGTATTTGGTGGTCATGGCAAACGACTGTTGGACGGTCAATTGTTTGGTGAAAGACTTAGCGGTCTTACGACTTCCCCTCTGGGAAGATGACCGACTAACAGCAGCAACAGCAGCAGTGGCAGTAGTAGGCGTACCGCTGCAGGATTCCTCGGATGAATCCCGTATTGAGGAGGACTCAGTCTGGCTGGTGACTTGGGCTGCAGGACTGAATCTGATGGAGATTGTGGAGGAAGTTGACGAGGAGGGTGTTGCTGGTGTGTATCCAACTGGACCACGGGATTTAGGTGTCCCTGTACCGATGAGGGTCCTAGCCCCAGTTCCTGAACTAACCACTGAACTATGAAGGTTATTCAGGTGACGTATAAGGGAGGATGTTCCTAGGTGGGCAAGATCCTTACCCCTGCTTATTTGAGCTTTACATAAGCTACATATTGCCATACATTGGTTGTCTGGATTTGGATAAAAATAACTCCAGACCGAAGAGGTGCATTTTTTGGTCTTCTGACCAGGCATGACGATGGGCTTTTTCATCCCATGGACATCAGCTGTTTCCCCCCCTGGTGCCTCATTTACAATAACCACATCACCATCCTCATCATCAAGTTCCTCCACAGCGCCAGCTACATCATCAATAGCCTCCTCCCGAGCCACCTCTTCCCGTACAGTGATGGGAAGGTCAGGCTTGACAACCACCAACACGCTTGGACTCGCCTTGGGGATTTGTGATAATTTCTCTTTAGAAGGCAGAGTTGTTTGCTGTTTTGTTGCTGACAGCATAACTCTCTTCAATTTTTTGTAGGGGGGGGGAGGAGGAGGAGGGCTAAGATCCGTGGGTGAAGCTGAACCACTAGTCATGAACACGGGCCAGGGCCTAAGCCGTTCCTTGCCACTCCGTGTCGTAAATGGCATATTGGCAACTTTACGTTTCTCCTCAGATGATTTTAAGTTTCTCTTTTTGCTACTTTTTCTTAACTTGGGCTTTTTGGATTTTACATGCCCGGTACTACGAGATTGGGCATCGGGCTTGGAAGACGACGTTGATGGCATTTCATCGTCTATGTCATGACTAGTGGCAGCAGCTTCAGCATTAGGAGGAAGTGGGTCTTGATCTTTCCCTACTTTATCCTCCAAATTTTTGGTCTCCATTATATGTAGCACAAGATACTGCAGAATGTGTGAACTTGGTAATATTGCAGTACCAATGGACTTATAATGCTGGATTGGTTTTGCAAATTTGGTTATAATTATTATATATATTTTTTTTTTTTTAAATTTTTTATTTTTTTTTACTTTTTTTTTATTTTTTACAAACTTGGGAATAATGGGGAAATAACTATGCCCTTAGAAGCACAGAGCACAGGACACAGCACCACTGGACTGAACAGGACACGGCACAGGACCCAGCAGCACTACGGAACTCAGCAGGACAGAGCACAGGACACAGCACCACTGGACTGATACTGCAGAATGTGTAAACTTTGTAATATTGCAGTACCACTGGACTTTTACTGCTGAATGTGTGAACTTGGTAATATTGCAGTACCAATGGACTTATAATGCTGGATTGGTTTTGCAAATTTGGTTATAATTATTATATATATTTTTTTTTTTTTTAATTTTTTATTTTTTTTTACTTTTTTTTTATTTTTTACAAACTTGGGAATAATGGGGAAATAACTATGCCCTTAGAAGCACAGAGCACAGGACACAGCACCACTGGACTGAACAGGACACGGCACAGGACCCAGCAGCACTACGGAACTCAGCAGGACAGAGCACAGGACACAGCACCACTGGACTGATACTGCAGAATGTGTAAACTTTGTAATATTGCAGTACCACTGGACTTTTACTGCTGAATGTGTGAACTTGGTAATATTGCAGTACCAATGGACTTATAATGCTGGATTGGTTTTGCAAATTTGGTTATAATTATTATATATTTTTTTTTTTTTTTAATTTTTTTATTTTTTTTTACTTTTTTTTTATTTTTTACAAACTTGGGAATAATGGGGAAATAACTATGCCCTTAGAAGCACAGAGCACAGGACACAGCACCACTGGACTGAACAGGACACGGCACAGGACCCAGCAGCACTACGGAACTCAGCAGGACAGAGCACAGGACACAGCACCACTGGACTGATACTGCAGAATGTGTAAACTTTGTAATATTGCAGTACCACTGGACTTTTACTGCTGAATGTGTGAACTTGGTAATATTGCAGTACCAATGGGCTTATACTGCAGGATTGGTTGTGAAAATTTTGTGGTAATTAAAAAATATTAAAGTAGTTTTTGGTATTTTATAAAAAAAACTTTTTTTTATTTTTTTAAACACAGGGGAATATTGGGGAAATAACTATGCCCTTAGAAGCACAGAGCACAGGACACAGCACCACTGGACTGAACAGGACACAGCACAGGACCCAGCAGCACCACTGACCTCAGAAGGACAGAGCACAGCACACAGCACCACTGGACTGATACTGCAGAACACAGCACAGCACAGCACAGCACAGCACTAAACAGCACAGCACTAAACAGCACAGAACTAAACAGCACAGAACTAAACAGCACAGAGGACCACCTAACACACCCTCCCTCTACCCTGATCAATGCCCGAGTGAAGATGGCGGCGACTAGCGGGGAATTTATAGGATCCGAGTATCGCGAGATCCGACAACGGGATTATGAGTCAGAGCCTCAGTTTCACTTTTGAATTTGGCGCCAATACCCGGATCTGTCTCGGATCCGACTCGGATCCGCAACGTTCGGGTGGGCTCGGATTTCAGAAATCCGAGCGCGCTCATCCCTAGTTACTTTTGAAACCAGAAGGTGCTTCCACTTACTTGATACCAATTCCGATATCTTGAATTCAAAGTGACTTCAAACAACGAATGGGACAAATTCACTGTAACTGTACGTTTTTATACCCACAAATCCCAATGTAATAAAACCACTCACAGACATAAAACTTTCGCCTGTAATGAGGACAGACTTGATGTTCCTTTAATATCATTACTTATTTGAGATTTATATGAAGTTTAATTAAAGAGGTAATCCATCTGGTCTGCAATCACACAAATGGTTATGGAGAGTATTTACTTCGCTTACTTAATTTTCCATGTATCTGCACAGCACAGAAATATCCTAGACATTTATTCTTTTAACTACTTCTTATGTCAATAAATAAATTACAGAAATACATTATTGCTGTAATAGGAGTTATAGTAGGTGGGATATATTTGTAATGATGTGCTTAATGATGCTTCACATATACTGTCTAATGCTGTATGTTCATTGTCTCTCCCATACACAGCTTGATGATCTATCTGCAAGGAACCCAGGAGGCCACGTCGTTAATTCTTTATGGCCGGAGAGTTGCTACAGATCATCCAGCAGCTTATGTACCTTGTAAACAACAATTAAAAGAGCAATTTAATGTATACAGCTGTTGCTTTGCATTTTCTCTTATTAAACTACTAAACTTTCTAATTGAACTACTAAACTTTCTCTTATTAAGTAACTGATTCAAGAGTTTTGAATAACTGGAATTCACATTAGAGTCAAAACATATTAATTATTAAACCTCTTCGTTGCCATTGTCCCCTTTCTTTATCCCAAATGCGCCCCTCCAAATGCAGTAGGAGGGGAATGCTGCCACCACTAGGCTCCTTCAACGGCATCTAGAGCCACTTCCTTCTGGGTAACTGTCGCTGCTAGTGCACCCCTTTGCTGGGCACCTGGGCTGGTACACCTGACCTCTTCCTTTAGATCTGGGTTGCTGTGGATGGTTCCCCATGGCCTTTCACACTGGCCAGATCTACAGGGTAGCGGGCAGAGCACTGGTACTAGATTCTGGGTCTTGACCTCAGAACAGCCGGTTAACGGATTAGATTGGTCTAATCTGTAGGTCACAGTAATTACAGCAGGTATGTAGGCATCAAAGCAGGATCTTGAAGCAGTGATGTTTTATTAGCTAAAGTAGTTCTAATAAGGACAGTTAGATGCTGTTTGAGGCTCTAGTGGTCTCCAGAAGTTACAGATGGAATGATACATTACATGGTAAAACATAGTTCTTTTTATACAGTTTTAGAGACACATGTTGGCAGGGAGTTATCCAGCCCCCTGATCTTCGCTGACACCAAAGCGTCAGAGATATTACATCTGATATTTATCATCAGGATGTGATATATTCTCTAGACTTGGAGTTAACGCAGTTTTAAGCATTAGCAAAATTTACATCAATCAGTGATTTCCGAAACTACTTGCTGTTAAGTTTCCTATCTCTCTAGGACAAAGGTAATGACTCTGCTGTGTATTCAGGCTAAACAAGTGTTGTTCAATCACATGAAAAGAATTCATTTAACTTAAGTCAGGATTTCTTTTCTTCCTTTCTTACAAAAACATATTTACTCCACCATGGATACGGCATCAGAAATGAATACATTTCTAATACAGAAATGAAACATAATATAAAAAATGAGTACAGTTGCAATGATATACAGAGGTGCACTACACCCATAATTGAAATAAATATCTGCAATAAGTTATTTATTGTGATCCAGCAACATTCTTCACACCTTGTCCATGCAGGCCCCCAGAAGGCCATATTCCCATGATTTGGCTTCTGGTCCCTCAATCTTCTTTAATGAACTTAATTTCATTAATTTATGCTGTTTATCTCTTCAACTGTCTTTTTTTAAAAAGTATGTAACAGAAATTAGCTATTTTGCTATAATCTGTGAGTTGCTGCTCATTGAACCATTTTACGACACATGCCTGCTCTTGTAGCCTAATACTACAAATGATTGGCTTAAACAACACAGTTGAACAAACATTGGACAACATCTGAATACTAGAAGGAATAATCTACATCTGCTGCAGTCTAACTCTGCACTACTTTTCTAAGTACACTGAACATTGCAAATTGGTATTTCTTTAAACTCCCTTAAGTTTGTGACTTTTTATATCACAATGTTTAACAAATTGCTTTACTTACTCTTCTTTCATGGCATTATCTTTTGAAATGTATCATTCACCTTCACCCTTCTGCCACACAAACATTTGTCCAAATTGCCCTTCATTACTCCACACATCCCTGACTAACCCCCATGAACTTTTGTCCTATTTATTTTCTCTAACTGGAACAGCCTCCTACTCTCGCCAGAAAATAGAAGAAAAATACTCAACCCACAGATACACTTTTTTACCCTTCTATTGCTCACCTAAATCCATGGGGATCCTTTTCTTTCTTCCAGCTTTCAATACATTGGGATAAAAAAGACATGTATGCCAATGATCTACTCCTTACAGAGCTGCAATGTGAATGAAAGGCTATGCTACCTGTCAGCTTCTATTGGATACAGAGCGACATCGCTATGATTGGTCAGAGCATGGAAGAGCCGTTATCTATCAAAATAGCAAAATTCATTCAAGTTCATTTGATCAACTAACCTCATTATTATTTTTTTTTTCATAATTTTTTTTAGTCATTGTTTCAAAACAAGATTTAGCAATTATTATTATTATCGTAGATTTGTAAGGCACCACAGTGCTCCACAGTGCTGTACATTAAGGAAAACAGTACATACATAAAACAGGGACATACAAAGTTGAAAAAATAAATGTAGACATGAAAACAAAGGGTATGGAGGACCCTGCTCATTAGAGAGCTTACATTCTAAGTGGAAGAGGGCACAGCTAAAACAAGAGGAGCAAATGTAGCTCAGAGTGGAGTTTGGGAGAGTTGTGAGGGTCCATTAGTGTGAATAGTGTTTTCGGGGATAAGGTCACCTCTAAAAAAGAGATGTTTTTTTTTCAAAGCGCGTCTAAAGACTTGAAGGCTGTAGGAAAGTCTGATTGAGCTTGGTAGGGAATTCCTTAAGTGGGGAGCAGCATGGGAAAAGTCTTGTAGACCGGAGTGAGGTGTGGTTTCCAGGGAAGAGACAAGGTGCAGGTGGGAGGTAGATCTAAGAGGGCGGGAGGGGAGTATTTTGATATGATATTTGAGATGTATGCAGGGGTAGTGTTGTTGAGGGCTTTGGAGGTAAGGGTGAGTAAAATTGATTTTGATTCTGGAGGACACAGGGAGCCATTGTAGGGATTTGCAAAGTGGTGCAGCAGATTTGGAGCAGTGAGAGAGGAAGATCAGCTTTGCAGCAGCATTTAGGATGGATTGAAGTGTGGATATATGGGTGTCAGGAATTCCAAATAGCAGGAGGTTGCAATAGTGAAGATGGGAGATGATGAGAGAATGGATAAGTGTTTTGGCAGCATGTTGAGTAAGAAAAGGGCGTATTTTGGCAATGTTTTTAAGGTTAAGTTGATAGGACTGGGAGAGAGTCTGAATATAAGGAATAAAGCAATGGGCGGAGTCAAGTGTGACACTAAGGCACCAGGCTTGGGAGACTCTGGAAATTCTGATGTTATTGACAGTTAGAGAATTTTGAGGGCAGATGGTGACTCTGGCAGGAGGGAAGATAATAAGCTGTTTTTGACATGTTAAGCTTTAGGTAGCATTGGGACATCCATGAGGAGATAGCAGGAAGACAGTTGGTTACACTAGATAGTACAGAAGGAGAGAGATCAGGGGAAGAGACATAGATTTGGGTTTCACCAGCGTAGTTGTAGTAGTGGAGGTCGTATGAACGAATTGGTGTCCCAAGAGAAGAGGTGTACAATGAAAAAAGTAAAGGGCCAAGAACCGAGCCTTGTGGGACCCCAAAAGATAGTGGGAGTGGAGGGGAGGATGTGCCAGAGGTAGAAACACTAAAGGATCGGTCCAATAGGTAGGAAGTGAACCAGGAAAGAACTGTATCACAAAGGCCAATGGAGTGAATGGTGTGTAAGAGTAGAGGGTGATCAACAGTGTCAAAAGCAGCAGAGAGGTCAAGGAGAATGAGTATTAAGAAATGACTCTTAGACTTTGCAGTAAGTAGATCATTGATAACATTTGTGAGAACAGTTTTACTGAAATGTTGGGGATGGGAGTCGGATTGCAGAGAGGTGAGAATGGAATGAGAGGAAAGAAAGTGAGATAGACATTTGTACACTAATCGCTCAAGTAGTTTGTAGGCAAAGGGGAAGAGAGAAATAGGGCAGTAGTTGGAGAAGGAGGCTGATCGAGAGATGGTTTCTTTAGAATTGTAAATTGAGTGCATGTTTAAAGGAGAATGGAAATGTGCCAGTGGAGTAAGACAGGTTGAAGAGGTGAGATAGAGGAACACATGCAGTAAAGGAGAGGGAGCAGAGAAGTTAGGAGGGAATAGAGTTGAGGGAACAGGTTGTAGGGTGAGATGATAAAATTAAGGCTGCGACTTTGTCTTCAGTTACTGGAGAGAATGAATTGAGGGTGCATTGGGGAGTGTAGGTAAAGGTGGGTAGAGTGAGTGGACTGAGTGGAATTTGGCATGAGGAAATCTTGTTGAATGGTGTCAATTTTGTCTTTGAAATAGGGGACAAAATCATAGGCTGTGAGAGGTAGGGGGGAGCTGGTGTAGGTAGGCCAAGAAGTGAGTTGAAGGTGGCAAAGTTGCAATGTGGGTTAGAAGACTAGGTGGATATTAGAGATTTGAAGAATGTTTGTTTGGCAATTGAAAGGTGTCACAACCTGCATCCTGCAGCTCCTGTCTGAAGGTACTTTGTTGGACTTTTGCATATATTGTATCCTGCCTGTAGTACCACTACCCACCAAAGGGGTCACTGTGGTACTTAGACTGCTCTTACCTGCCTTGTTATTGCTGGAAGCTTTACACCTGCTTCTTGCCTATTTAAGCCTGTCTGTCCCAAGCAACCTTTGCCAGATCACCAGGTCACTCAATCTGATGGGAAACAATCCTTTGACTCCTGGTTATTCACTGCTGCTGTATATTGGATTTCCTTCATCTCTGCATACCTGTGCCACAATCCGTGGTAAACTGCTATTCATCTCTGCTGTGTGTTCATTGATGCTGTATATTCAATTTCCTTCTTCTCTGCATACCTGCTCCACTGTTCGTGGTAAACGCTATGATCTACATCTGTCATCCACTCGGCCTGCATCGCTGACTACGGTTACCAGTTCTACAATCCGTTACAAACTGTATTTTAACGTGGCTGAGCATGTCTGGACTTTGCTGATTCCTGTGTCTTCATTCTATTACTAAAGAGCCTTTGATTATTGCATGCAGCCTATATTAATGAATGTTGCTGACAGTTACTATTCTGCATGTCTTCATGATCTTCCTTTGCATCTTGAACTGGTATTACCTGTGTTCCTAATAAACCACTTCATTCACTTAACTTCTCTCCGTGTTCTTACCTTGAGAACCCTGTCAAAAGGGCAGAGCTGTAAGATGAAAGGACGAATTTATAGTGGAAGAAATCAGGATGGGAACAAGATTTCCTCCAGTGGTACTCTGCAGTGCGGAAGCACTTTTGCAGGTAGCGGGTCTGTTTGGTGTATCATGGTTGGGGTTTGGATCATCTGAGACCATATGTAGTAGCTTAAGCTGCATTGTCTAAGGCTGAAGTGAGTGATTTGTTATAGAAAGAGGCAGCCTGATTAGGATGAGAATATATAAGGTATATAAGAAGATTCAATATATAAGGTATAGTATATAAGTATTTGATAATAATATCGACTAACTATTACCTGTGCCGCGTTAAATAATCTGAGATAGGTCTATGTCCCTAACAGTCATACTTAAATAAAACACAAAAAATCCACACAAGGTTGGGGCTTTCCTTGTCCATATAATACCATAAATATAATTCTTATATCAATAAATAGTGGGCGGTATATTGCCAACTGGTTATCGCAAATCACTATACTTGTATAAATGATTGTGTAATTTTACCATAACTATTAATCTTTATACACTATGATAATATACTATAGGTATATGTGTGTATATACAAGCACACTTCATATGACTTATAGTATTACACATTATTTACCTGTCTCCTTGAGTATAAACCGATATTGCCAATAATTTTTTAATTTATCAAATTGCTGGACTTTATTGAGCATGTATGTTAATTTGTTTGGTTGCACAGTTTTTGTATGATTGTAACAATGTTTGTTATGTCGTAAGCACAATGCACTTTATAATTGTTTTTACACATTCTTATTTAATTCTAACAATTTGTTATATCATAAACATCATGCACTTAATATATGTGTTATACACTGGCACTTTATATACATGTAAATATAGGAAAAAATTAAAAAAAAATTAACAATATGAAAATAATGGGTGGGTATGGCTTATGATTTTTATATTGACCAGTATAGAAAATGATTTCATGGTGTTATAATAGTCTGATAAGAATTTCATTCATAGCACATATGTATGTAATAGTGGTAATGGAATAATAAATGAATAATTTGTCTTTGGTATCATTTCCCTTTTTGTTTTTTGTATAATAGTGGCACATTACTTATATGTTGATAAGTATGAGAAATAATCTTATACTGCTATAATAGGCTGATGACAGTGTCAATCAAAATTAAATGATCCGATTGGCTAGTATGCACATAAAGGGAACTCTGTTGCATATGATCGGGTTTCCTTGACAGTTGGGCCAGCAAGCGGCGGTGTTGCATGTACTCCTGAGCGATTAGTAGTTAATTTATTCCACAGGCATTTATACATAACAGAATCAAGATATACTTAGGCAGTAAAGAGGGACTATAGAACCATGTACTCCTGAATTATTAGTGGTGCTGTAGACAATCGGGAACTTTATCGATGGTAGCCTTACATCTAGGCAATATTAAAAGATGACAGTACCCCATCGTTAGTAATATTAATATACTAACCTGGGTGTTAATACTACAGAGGGGATAACAAATAGATACTGGTAATAGGTAGTGGGGTATCCTATTAGGGTATCCTTTAAACAGATAGTTAATTCTAAAAGAAAGGGATGATATGCTTAATATATAAAAGCCGCATGAGAATATAACAAATATAAACAAAAATGTATGTAAACGAGTATTTGTAAACATCTAGGAACCATTATCGTATAATTCATTAACTTGGATCAGGACTGCTTAATCTCCTATACATTGCATTAGACTGTATACTGAAGTCTAATATACCTTAGATTCTAAAAACAGCATGATCTCAGATTATTAATAGACCATTACAACATGAGACCTATATAAAACATCACATATGGGACATTATATATTAAGACCTGTGTGAGTTAATATGTATGGACCGGATTCATTAATGAAGTTAAGCAAGAAATTGAGTAAGTTTTCTTACTTAAGTTTTCTGAACAAAACCATGTTGCAATACAAGGGATGCAAATGAGTTTTTTATTTTGCACATAATTTAAATACTGCATGTTTTTTTCATGTAACACACAAATACTTGATAGCTTATTTTCACTCTGAAATTTAAATTTGATCTAGGAAAAAAAAGCCAGTATTTAACTTATGTGCAAAATAAAAAACTAATTTGCACCCATTGTATTGTAACATGATTTTGTCCAGCTGAAAACTTAAGTAAAAAAAATGAATACTTTCCTTAATGACTCAGGCCCTGTATGAATATAGGAGGATTATTATATGAGTCTGTTGAATAAGAGAAAATAGCGAATAAGTATTATTAAAGGATAGTATACAATTTTTATGAACTTATTAATTGTAATGAATCTCTTGTGAGGCAACGACACATTTTGATGTGGAAACATATTTTACATGCATACAATAAAAAGTGACAATAGTATACTTAATAGACGTATTACTTTATTGATATAATACAATACAACTGCTAATTGAGGATAACACTCAATTTACAGACTTTACAAGCTGGCCCCTCCTAGAGGTTGAGAGGAGCATTTTATTTACACATTTTTATTTTTCTATACACATTCTGTATCTATATTTTATCTACATTTCACTGTTATGAATACTAATTGTTTGGAGTAAGTATAATATATATTTTAGCAGAAAAATTAATAAAGGTATAGACCACAATACATTTTAATGATTATCTCAGTCTCTAAATGGTACTATCCATAGATAAAAGGAGTCAAGATGGGTGGGATACGGAATAACGGTGCTGATTGCACCAACAAGACTTACCACGACATCTCGAGTCCGGACGACTGCTTCGCGACGAGGATCCATCACAACTCTTCTGTGAAGCGACTTGAAGCAATCCCGAAGAAAGAAGACACCGGCGGGACTTGATCACATCACTGACATAGGCGACGCCGTTAACGATGCTCTTAAGGGTTTAATACGCCCATGTACAATGTACAACACTTTGTAAAGTACATTGTATATGGCCGCATAGTTACATTATCCCCTTAAGAGCATTGTTAACAGTGTTGTCTATGTCAATGACGTGATCAAGTGCCGCCGGCACTGTCGGTGTGGTCAGCATCTATATGCTGACTACCACCGGTCAAGACTTATGTTTTTCTCTACAGACATGTGCAATTTTTTTAAGCCAAACTTTTCCAAGGATTCATCAAGAGTTCAGCATTTTAATCAGAATATAACTGATAACTGTCTTCCAAATGTGGTTTAATTCTGATTCTATATGTTGATAACTTTCTTATTTGTTCACCTAATTTTGAAACGTCTATTACAGATACTCAAGAACTGTTTGCATACCTTGGGGGCTACCTGAGAAAGAGTTAAGCTGGGTACACACTACACGGTTTTCGTCCAATAATCGCCTCAATCAGCCGACATACGACCGCTCGTTCAAAAGTCGGGTCAGTGTGTGTAGTGACACGATGGTCGAAAGTCTGCCCAAATCGCCGATTGTCGCCTCATTTGGTTGGTCGTACCATTTAATATTTTCGTTCCAATCTCGTTTCCATTATATAGTGTGTATAAGTTTCCGACCGATCCACAACAGTGAGTACGAAATTACAGTAATTACTCATGACAACATGGCTGTAAACAGTCGCTAAAGGGACGTCCGCTCTTCCCTTTATCGTCCTAAACAAGGCTAGTGTGTATGCAGTCCATGGACCGAGCGATCGGACCATCGATCACATGTAAAATCGCTTGGCATAAAAAGTTGGTTAAAATTCTGTAGTATGTACCCAGCTTTACATTTACTGGTCACTGTCTATCACCAGGTTCACAGATAGCATGCCAACTGTATGACCTCACAAAGGGCACAGCCCCAGATCCAGTCATATACACAGAAACAAAGGAATGTTTTACTGCACTGAATCAAGCATTACAGAGTTTACATGCACTGGGTATCCCAGAATATGACAAATCTTTATTTTGAGTTGTTATGGAAAATAAGGAATTTCCTCACATCAAATGACACACTCATTGCACATGGTAACATGGTATAAGAACTATAGAATGTATTAATGCTTCCAAAAAGTTAAAAGCATCATAAAATGCCAAGTACACACCACAAACATGGATGTGTTGTTCAACGGTAATAACAGAACATACAAAGTAGTCCTATTGTTCTCCCTGATGAGTAAATGCTACTCTACTGATTCTATTCAACTCCCAATTAATAGAATGTTACAATATGTTTTGGGCCAGAGCAAACATAAGTAGACACTAGAAAGATTTAAGTGATATAGACTCTGCCTAGTAATCACTACTGTGTTTTAGAGAACAAGACTTAAGATTTTATGGGCTAATATTCGTGATCCTGCATTAGCACTTCTTGACTATAGTAAGCCATTTACACTCTTTTGTTATGAAAAATCAGGTCATGTTCAAAGGGTGCTGACCCAGGAACACGCAAACAAGCAAAAGCCATTAAGATATTATTCCTTACATTTGGAATTAGTTGGGCTCTCTTCTCTCTCTTTTGTGCAAACTGTAATTGTAGCAGCCACACTTATAAAGGTGCAGATATTATACTAGGAAACCCATTAATCATTCAGGTATCTCATGCTGTCTCATAGATCCTGAATCAAGCCCAAACCAGACACTTGTCAGCTGCAAAGCTTACAAAATATATGGTAGCCTTATTTACACCTTCCAACATCACCATCAAAAGAGGCATAGTTTTGGACCCACTAGCAACAGTGTTTTATCGCTGGGTCCAAAAGAGGGGGAAATTGAGACAGGAGGATATGATGTTGAACAGTTAGGCAGAGCAGGGGGAGATACAAATGAGACTTAATATTTTTGTGAATGCTGATTTACAGTGATTTGTAGATGGTTCTTGTTATCATGTAGATATAGATGGAGTACCAGATACAGGTTATTCAGTAGCCACAGAAACTGAAACTTTTAATACAGGAAGTGTTACCTCCCAGCAGCTTAGCGCAAGCAGCCGAACTGCAAACTCTGGCAGCGGCCAGTATATATGCTGAAGGACAGACGGTTAGCATTTACACAGACTCTTGTTATGTGTTTGGTGTAGCACATGACTATGGCCCTATTTAGAAGAGCAGGGACTTTATGGGGTCCTCTGGGAAACCAATCAAACATGCTGATTGCATTTGGTCGGTAACTGCTGCTATGCAGTTACCTAGGCAGGTGGCTGTGGTAACGATAGGGACACGCACCCGAGACAATACTCTAGAGGTTAAAGAGAATCCACTTGCAGAACTAGGCAGCCAAGGAAGCAGCCTTGAAGCATTGTACAGTTAATATACTGTACTCACTTTGACAGTTAAGACATTTGAGTTTGACATACTAAAGCAGATGTAGAGACAGGTGTCTTTAAAAGAGAAGAATGATAAAATTGCCCCGATCACTCTACCCAGTAATGGTCCAGATCTTGCATGGTGACACCCACATTCCAAGTGACACGATGGTAAATACCTTAGACAAGTACTGGATAGCTCCAGACTTCACCCAGACAGCCCGGCATATACTACAAGCTGTACAATATGTGCTTTGCATAATCCTTGCAAAACTGTCCCAGCGCCTGTTAAAACCATGCCCAGAGCTCATTATCCATTTAAAAGACTGCAGATTGATCTTATACAAATACCTAAGGTGGCAGTGTAGGAGTATGTCTTGGTGTGCGTGGACATTTTCTCCAGTTGGCCGAAACCTGGGTCTCTAGGATAGCAAACACCAGAACCGTAGAAAAGAAACTGATGTCAGAAGTAGTTTTCAGAATTGGTGTCCCAGAGGTAACAGAAAGGGATAGAGGAACAAATTTCACTGTAGAAGTAATAGGACACATATTAGCAGATCTAGGCATCTCTTGGACTCTCCACATCTCCTATCGCCCAAAAAGTAGTGTTGAGGTAGAAAGACTAAATGGTACTATCAAGCTAAAATTGCAGAAATTAATGGCTGAAACTCAGAAAAACTGGTTAGAAAACAACTGCCCTCTATTAGATCTATTTTGCAACAGTCCTAGTAAAAATCATGGTTTAACTCCTTATGAGATCCTTTTCGGAACCCCTGCTAGGGCAGGATGTTACTTTCCTCAGCATGTTGCAGATTTGACTCAATATGTGATATGATTGCAACAGGAACTAATTCAAATATAATACAGAGTATATGCTTCCATTCCAGATCCCTACCTATGAGACGTGTAACCTCCAACCAGGTGACTGGATGTGTATGGGGAAACACGGGAGAAAGGGAGTGGATCCTTGATCTGAGGGGTCATATCAAATTCTCATGAACAGGCCAACTTCTGTCAAGGTGGCTGGATGAGATACCTGGATTCACACATCTCACTGCAAGAAAATGAATAAGGGGAGTAATGATGCATTTCATGTTGCTAATGTTAACCTTGCATTTGTGTCTGGGTTTAGAATGGAACAATAGACTTGTTCAAATGCACCATATACTTGCTAGGACAAAAAAAAAATTTGACTGTTGGTGATGCACTCAATCATCTGTTTTGTCGGAAATAATGCCTTTTCTAGCTACCCCTGTGTCACCAGAGGAGCTAAGTGGTAACAAGGGATGGAAAGCCTCTGATGATTTTTAGGATGGATCCATGCTCCTTGGTTTGTGGTAAAAAGACACAGTCCATGATCTAGTTTATTAACTGAGACACCAAGCAGGGATATTCATTAAGCCTTTTTAGGGACCAGTTAAAAATGCAAACAACATAAAGGTTCTGACCAAATTATTTGATAATGTCACAGACCAGATCCTAAATTCTGTTTAAATTCAGACTGACACTTTGCGTTTTCAGGTACTTGGGCAACATCAGCTGGTACTTAATTATCTTACAGCAGTTCAAGGGGGCGTGTGCTAAATAGTAGGCCCCACATGCTGTTCATATACTCCAGATACTTTCAGTGATCCTATTGCTGCCCATACTGCTGAAATCCCCAGATTAAGTCGAGTTTAAAAAAAACAAAACTTGATGATCCAGAGTATGATTTAGAGGAATTAAGCTGGTTGTCATCGTTAAACACAGCTAATTGGTTTAAGGGTATTGAAGGATGGTTTACAGGTATTTTGCAATCATTGACTCATGAAAGATAATACTTTTTTGTGTTCATTCTAGTTACATTGGGAATCTATCTGATAAAGAAACTAATAACTGCAAAGTGCTGCTCGCTCAACAGAAGCAAATCTGCCAAAGCTTCAGCTGAGACAGTTATAGGACTTGTGACAGAAATCTCATCCTGTACTGACTATACCACTGAACATTGTGCTAATTGCCATCATCTGCAACCAGGAGGACTACATACCTGTCTGCATTGCAACAGTCACCTACAAGAATAATTTTTGCTTTAAGAGACTTTCCAAATGAACTTCTTGTTTTCAGATTTGCAATTTGCTATGCTAAAACCAATGAATGTTATAAATGGTTCAAGGTTAGGGCCCCCCAATGTCAAATATGTTGAATATTGGCAGTTTTATCCCAATAATAATTGAATCTACCTTTACCATTGTTGTCTGTCTCCTTCTACCTTAGTAGTTTAAAGACAGTCATGTGACACTAGCTAGATTAGTAATAGAAACAAGAAATGCTTATAATGAACTGATTATATTACAGATGTAAGATGTGTAATGGTTAATTGTAACATATATATATATATATATATATATATATATATATATATATATATTGACACATTACTGATTAATCAAATTTGCTTAAATTGCAGTTGCTAAGAAGGAGTTCAGTATGGCTTAGTGGTTAGCACTTCAGCCTCACAGCACTGGGGTCATGAGTTCAATTCCCGACCATGGCCTTATCTGTGTGGAGTTTGTATGCTCTGCCCGTGTTTGCGTGGGTTTCCTCCGGGTGCTCCGGTTTTCTCCCACACTACAAAAACATACTGGTAGGTTAATTGGCTGCTATCAAAATTGACCCTAGTCCCTCTCTCTCTCTCTCCCTCACTGTGTCTGTGTGTGTGTACATTAGGGAATTTAGACTGTAAGCTCCAATGGGGCAGGGACTGATGTGAATGAGCTGCGGAATCAGTGATGCTATATAAATAAATGGAGATGATGATGATGTGAGGTTAAGATTGAAAAGTGAGGAAGGGACAGAGTATATATGATTGATAACCATATAGTATCACTAATGGATCTTTTGATGCCAAGGTTTGGAAGTACATTAGGATTCCTGAATTGTGATATACGAGTTGCTATGGGGGTCAATCATTCATGGTGAGGTAGGTTAGGGTGATTTTTTTGAACAAAAAAGGGGACTTGAAAGCGTCAACTTGATTTGTTCAGAAAAATATTGTTCAAGATTCAGGCCTGCAGTTTTGCAAGTTATAATAAGCTTTAGTTTTACTAACAAGTTTCCAGGACAAGCAAGAACTGCAACTATTAATTGTAACAGTTATGTCCAGTTTCATAAGACATGTATATCTTTCTTTGTGCATTGTAATATTTGCTGATGCTGGATTTTGTGTTTCACACTTGCGCAGTACTAAAATGTCTATGTGACTGAAACATTTTAAATATATGGTGATTTGTCTTGATCAACTCGGAGCATATACTACACCCACATGTGCGTGTAATTAATGTCTATCCGGCCATTATGATATATCCTACCTGATCACTGACTACTTAAGAAATATTGCTATCACAATCAAGTATGTCTATTCATTGTTACCTTTTTCTACACATCTGTTTAGGACTAGTTTACCTTAGCTTATTACCACCTGTTACACAATTTCACACAAGACAACTACCCCCTGACCAACATTGTTGTGTGACAGGATCATAAGGCCTATGAGTCACTTTTACCTTTGCAGCCTGGCTGGGCCAAAATGCAAAATGTAGACTTGGGGCTAGATTTACTATCAGGCGTGATGCATGGCGGCTTCAAACCGCCATGCATCGCGGCGGTTTTCCGGCGTGTTTGCATTGCAAACAGCCGGATTTACTAATGGGCGCATTTCAGCTTCAATTTGAAGCCGCCGGCGATGTAACGGCGGGATGTAATGCTCAAAGCCGCCGGCGGCTTTGAATAGAACATGGCGCTTTTGCTTTAAATGACGGCGCTTTTGTGTAAAGGCGGTTTTTTTGAAAATTACACCTGTCTCCTGGCCTGTTACTATTGGCTATTTTCAAACTCAGGAGATTTGACATCACAAGCCCTATATTAACCACTGGCCTGACACTTTTTTCTCTGATAGGGTTTAGAGGAGTTTTGTGAGAGGAGTTTGGAGGATAGTGGTTTGCTGAGAGTTGGTGTTTGGTGGATTGGTGGAGCGATATCTGATTGAAGTGTGAGTAGTCCTGTGGTTTTTTCCTGTTTTGTACATTTATTTTCTCATTTATTTTCTGTCTTGTATTTTTTGTATTTGACTTGTCCTCTGTCTGTGTTACTTGTGTGTGACTGTGTGGAGAGTGTGTCTGTAAGTAGTGTAGTTTGTTCTTTGTGTTTGTAAGTCCTTCAGTGTTTTGTGTTTTTCTGTCTTCTGGGTAAAAATGTCCAGAGATAGGAGGGGAGAACAGGCTGAGGAGAGGGAGATGGAGGTTGAGGGATCAGAGGAGGGAGAGGGAGAGGTTGAGGAGACAGGACAGGGCAGGAAGACCAAGACAGGGAGGAATGTGCGCTTCTGACATGATGAGAATTGTGTGTTGGTGCACAACATCATTCCCTGCTACGAGGTCATCCTAGGGAACCTGGCAGCCCGGACTCCTCTAAGGCGGCGTCACCAACTGTGGGGGAGAGTCTGTGAGGCCGTGAACGCGGTGGGCCCACTGAAGCGGACAGTGGCACACTGCCGCAAGCGCTTCTCTGATATTAAGAGGAGGCTTAAAGAGAAGATGGCCCAGGAAAGGAGGTCGACAAGGCGCACGGGTGGTGGCCCCCCACTTCGTATGGAGTACACCACGTACGAGGAGGAGCTGCGCCAGATAATGCCGGCTGAAATTGTAGAGGGCATAAATGTGCAGGACACCGATTCGCCCTCTTTTGGCCAAGTAGTTGGTGAGTTATTTGGTTTTTTTACCCTAACAGTATTTTAAATGTTTTTTTCTTTTTAAAACTCCTTTTTTCTTTTTAAAACTCCTTTTTTCTTTTTAAAACTGCTTTTTTCTTTTTAAAACTCCTTTTTTCTTTTTAAAACTCCTTTTTTCTTTTTAAAACCTCTTATCTCTGTGCAAACGTTTTTTCTTATTTGTTTTTTTTTTTTTTATTGATTTTCAAAGTGTATTTTTGACTCTAATAGTTTGTAAAGGTTTTTTTTTTCTCATAGCAAAAAAAAAAAATTGCAAACACATTTGTGCAATAAACAGTATATTTGGAAATTGTTTTTTATGGAAATACATTGTATGCTTTTTCTAATACATCCAGATTCGCCAGGACCGCAGTTCAGTCCCAGTGCCAGACCTACACCTCCACCTTCAGCGAGAGATTCGGGCACAGACGAGCAAGCAGGTGCGTGATTTCTGTTTAGGATAGAAATAATGGAGTTAATTGATTTTCTGTGCAAATGTTGCTGTCAATTTTTTTTAATTTTTTTTTTAATTGTTTGCAATGAGAAGTTTGGGCTACATTTTACTAAACTGATATGTTGCCTATAGTAACCCATCAGAATATACCTTTACTTTATTTATTGCATTCAACAAAATGACAGCTAAAATCTGATTGGTTGCTATAGGCAACATCTCCACTTTTTATAGCATGTAGTTTAGTCAAAATAACCCAGCATGTACTACACAGTCCAAATGATAATGGGTATTAAAAGGATAATAAGTGCATCCGTAAGCAGGTAGCATAGGACTAGAAATCAGGAATGCAAACATTGTGAAAGAATCTGTAGTTGCTAAAGAATATTCTTTCCTATCCAGTGTTCAGAATGCAATATACAAACTTATTATATACTATATACTTACCGTCATTTTTCATACACAGGGCCCTCTTCATACCAGCCACCTCAGGCGGAGTCATTGGAAATGTCCCCTGAGCCAGAGGATCAAACGACCATCACCCTGGTAACAGTGGATGCCCCTGTGTCTGGCCTCCAGGAAGTTTCACCTGGCCCTGCTGAACCATCACACCACCAACCTGCACCTGAAACTATGGACCCAGCCAGAGAAATGGCGCTGTCTATTGGCGCATTCCAGCAGCAACAGACATTGTTCATGGACAGGCAAACTGGGCACATGTCACAAATTGCGGCCCAGTTGAGGCGAATACACCGCTCCACGAGCCAAATCCCTGCTGCAATAAACCGGCTGGCAAGCGCTTTGGAGCAGACAAATGTGCAGCTGGCCCAAATGTCTGGGTCTGTGGACGCCATGCATTCCTCCATTCGCGAGGGGAATGCCAATGTTATCCGGCTGGCAGGCCAACTCCAGCAGGAACTGATTGCCCGCTTGCCGGCCCCTTTTTCATCGGCCTCCACCAGTGCCGCTAGTACTCCTACCACATCTCTACAGAGTACTCCTCCAAGGAGAGGTGCTCGCACCAGGGGTGGGCGAGGGAGGGGAGAGAGTGCCACCAAGCATAGTGATATGCCTGCAAAAAGGCAACGCTAGCACAATGTTTCTTATTGATTAATGTTTTGTCAAGTTTCTATAACCATTATACGTTATTATTTATTGTGTTCTGCAATAAATGCAGTTAAATTTCTATTGTGTCAGTCTTTCTTTTCTGCACATTAAACAAGAGTATACTGATTTTTTAACAACTATGCACTAATTTCACTTAAACATTGACCTCTGACTGTCACATTCCAGGGATGTTCATATTTACCACATGAGGAGTACACACTATCCTGTTTTTAAAGGTTCCAATTTACAAAACATTTAAAATAAAATACTAAAATTGCACTCACATAAAACACATTTTGTAGCAAAAAATGTTTTTCATACTATGTACTTACACGTAAAGTAGTTTGTAATTAGACGGTCTCTAATCTCCCTTCCGCCCTCTGTGCTCTGCACATCACCAGATGTGACACGTACCCCTTCTTCTTCACTGTCTACTGCAATAATCGGTGGGGTAAGTTGATGTAAAGCCAGGTTATGCAGCAGACAGCAAGCCAGGACAATCTCAGATACCTTTTCAGGTGCATACATAAGCACCCCACCAGATTTATCAAGGCACCTGAACCTGGTTTTCAAGAGTCCAAAGGTACGTTCTATGATACCTCTAGTGGTTATGTGTGCCTCATTGTATTGGTGCTGTGCAGGAGTCTGAGGATGCAGCAGAGGAGTCATGAGCCAGGAGCGACACCCATATCCTGAATCTCCTGCAATAAAAGTAAAATGTTAGCTCCCATTTACTTTGAGCATGTTGTACAGCAGTTAGCATATGTGAGTCCATTTGAGCAAGGATAAGGGATATATAAAACATGCAAAGTACATACCCAAAAGCCATCCCTCCGGCATTTCACCACTTTCAAATTTGGCATAAAGGGTAGACTGTCTCAGGATAAAGGCATCATGACATGACCCAGGATAGCCTGCAACAACACTCAATATACGCTGGTTAGCATCGCAGACAACCTGCACATTCAGGGAGTGGTAATGATGGCGATTAACAAAAACCTCTGCCCTGTGGTGAGGTGGTCTCAGGGCAATATGAGTGCAATCTATTGCACCCATTACATTAGGGATACCTGCGACCCTATAGAAAGCTCCCTTGAGCTCATGCCACTGTGACTCCTGGCTGGGGAAGCTGATATAGCTAGGGCACACTCTTTTAAGGGCACCTAAAACCTGTCCAAAATGCCTTGAAAATGTCGGCTGCGTTATGCTAATCACTCTGGAGGACACAGATTGAAAGGAACCTGTTGCCAAAAAGTGAACTGCACACAGTAGTTTGTGTAGTCCTGACACTGCATTAGAGCGGCTGGTTGTAGGCTCCAAATCATCCTTCACTTGCTCATACAGTGCCATGAGGTTAGTACGATTGAGGCGAAACATTTGTACTACCTCCACATCAGCCAAAGACTCCAGATTCAAACGCACTGAAAATGCACGTGGAGTGCGGGGTCTTTGCAGGCTCCGCGGAACAGATGCCAACTGATGTTCATCCTCCTCCTCCTGGCGCCTTTCTGCCTCCATCAGGTAAAAAGCTGCAAACATACACTGGCAAGAATGCACCACATTACCTGCAAAAGCCATTCTCCAACAAACCCACACCTGCCAAATAATGAGGGGCCCTTTTTGTAAGCATCATGATTAACTGCTGGGCAATAGACGGTGATTGTCTGTGATTGCTTCAGGCAGAAAAAACATTTTTCACATGTGGATTGCATTAGCATTAAAATAAGGGTTAACTATGTAATGCAACAATTCCCATCCTAGTTTCTTTGAGGCAACAGTATTCTAGTGGTTTTTTGGAAAGTACAAAACAACTAGAAAAGGAAAGGTGAAATGAGATTTTACTATGCAATCATACTGGGTGAAAAAATAATGGAAAAAAAAAAAAACAGTAGCCTGAAATTTCATGACACTTTGCCCATTTTCTATACACAGTCCTAATGGAGCAATCATTGGACATGAAATAGGCCTTTCTCTTATGGTCTGATTGGCAAAATACCTGAAACAGCACACTGTTTGAACCATCACGCCGCTCACAAGCAGCGCTTTCATTTTGGTCTTTTGAATGGCGGTTTTCCGGCGGCTTTATAAACCCCCTAATAGTAAATCCGGCTGTTTGTATGTTGAACATTGTTGAAACCGTCATGGCGATGTATACAGAGGCGGGTTTGGAAACATCATTTTTGCCCGTTTGGACGGCGGGTTTAGCCTTAGTAAATCCGGCGATGGCTAAACCGCCGCCAAATCCGCCGAAAGTCGGCGGATTTACAAACACGCCTGATAGTAAATCTAGCCCTTAGCCTTAGCCTCATGTGTCAAACTCCCATTGTCCCATAGATTGTAAGCTTGCGAGCAGGGGCCTTCTCACCTCTTTGTCTGTTTTATCCAGTTTGTTTATTAGTTTACTATGTTTGTCACCAATTGTAAAGTGCTACGAAATATGTTGGCGCTCTATAAATAAATGATGATGATGATGATGATGAAGGTATCTACAGTTGTCAGCGCTTTTTTTATAAGCAACAAAAAAAAATATGTACTCTTATTTCCATGGTATTTATGAATCTTTTGCTTATTGTCTATAAATATAGTAGTAAAGTAAGTTTTATATTAGATGAATATTGTATTGAAGTACAGTATAAATTGCATATTGCATTTAAACATCATTGCTGTTCCTTCGAGCTATCAGGTGCTTTTGCAGATACGTAACAGAGAAGATTGTCACACTGCTTAGAGTTATGATAATGATTACATTCAATTTCATTCTCAATGATTTACTTACTTGGAGATCGGCAACCAAATATCATGCAAAACTTATAGAAAGCAGTTCTATGTTTAATTTTAGCTCAATATCATCTCATGTCACACAGCAGGTGTCTCATCCAGAATAGGCAAGAAGTACAGTGCTGGGTGGTTATGATGATTCTCTGACAAAATTGCATGATTCTGGGAAAGTAAAAGATGGATTACACAATGTTAACTTTGTTATTAATTGCAATTTACATGTTGGCGGTCATCGGATTACTTCTCAATGCATTTATAGTGACAAACAACTTCCTTCGGTGGCAGAAAGGTCGAACTCTACAAACTGTGGACATTATCGTGACCAGCCTGGGAGCGGTGAGGATCAGTCTTCTAATTTTGTGGCTATTAATTTTTGAGATTACAATACAAGTTAAATACATTTTGGAATATATTTTAATTGTAGCAACATCTGTGACATTCTGCAGCCTGTGGTGGGGCACCGTGCTCTGTGTGTTCTACTGTGTAAAGATCACAAACTACAGCAACAGATTATTTCTGAGACTTAAGATGAACATCTCCAGGTTGGTACCGTGGCTGCTTCTGACGTCAATGATGGTGTCTGTTCTCTGCAGTCTGCCCTGTGTATGGTTCATGTACTCAGTACATTACATTAATTCTACACATTTCATTACTGGTACTAATGATGGAAATATAACTCTTGAAATAAATTACTTCAATTTAACCATCATCAACTTTGGAGGATCCTTCATACAGTTCCTCATATTTGGTGCAGCCATTTCTCTTCTGATTGTATCACTCCTGAAACACACCAGGAATATGAGCAGCAAAGATTCAGGATTCACAAAACCTCAGTTTGCTGCCCACATAATGGCACTTGTAAATATGGCCTCTTTTTTGTTCTTTTATGTCGTCTTTTTTACAGGTGTAATCTTGATGCCTTTAACCTTCCAGTTCCAAAATCCATTATACAAATATCTGTGCTCTATTTCCTTTGTTTCCTACCCAAGTCTGCACTCAGTTATGTTAATAGTCAACAACAGAAATCTGAAATGCTCCATTCTCGCTGTTCTCTGCTGTGTAAGGAAAATCGATCTTCATTAACACATTTTATACAGCAATCACTATTGGATTCTATGTAAACAGTAAGCTGACAACAGACATAGGCTGTAATATAAATGGCAGTTGAACAGCAGCTGTAAAGTAACATTTTAAATAACATAGTTTGTCTCTGTAATACTGTTTAAATAATTATTTACATAGTTCAATGCTTTTAATGTCTTCAAATAGAAAGATAACAACTATGACGAGAAATGATGGAGTTTATAAGACAATAATTTTTTTTGCCACTATTATATTTGGCTTCTCTACTGCTAATGCAGAGGTGCAAAAAGTGGGATAGTAAATTGAGTTTTGTTAAAAATATTTTTTAAGGACACTTATTAAAGAGACAGGGAATCAAAATAAAATTTAATTTTCAGATATTTCAGAAAAAATGTCAACCTGTCTATTTACTTAGTTCAACCATGTCAATTCTATGGAGATCTTAAACTATCAATTTGAAACAGCAATTAGTTGATTCTCAAATAGGTGCCATGAAGAGCTGGTACAAGGTTTTAGGTTGATACAATTATTATCAGTATGTAGAACAAATCTTCCACTCCTGGGTAATGCTGCACATCAAGTCATGCCCTAAATATTTCTACTCTTAGTAACAAATGATCAACTTCAAACTCATCGGAAATCTTTGCAATCAAAATAAGAGATGATGTAAAAAATGAGTATAAACAGTTGTATCTTGTGCTGCATGTCTCTAGTGGCATTTTCCTCTTTTGAATATACATGGAGAAATCTGAGTAACACGGAGTAAACTTCTGAAGTTACAAAATAGAGACGGAATTATAGAAATATGCGGTTGACCTGAAATAAAAAATAACAAATTGGTAAAAGATTTGCAGTTACTACAATTAAGATATGTGTTGATCTGTGGATTTCCGGGACACAGGAGCTTTCCAGATGTCACCAGCAAAAGGAGACCAGATAGATACACACAATGCTGTAACTATAAATCAGCACTGACAGAATTGCTCGGAACTGACTACTGATGATAATAGTGATCTGGAATTTAACTCAGGTAAGAGCACTGGGATGGCTCCATGTTCACAAATATCTAATGACACAAGTCAACAACCTCACAAAAAGACACTAAAGTAGCAGCGGAGCTAAGGGGTGGTGAGGGTGAAAGTTGTGTCAATCAGTAAAATGAAAGCATTGTCGAAGTCAGTTGGATAAAGTCATACTAAATTAATAAATACCAATTGTAATGTTTTCCCATGTGATTGCGTACTGTGGCTAATTATGCAATCACATATTAAAACACAGTAAATACATTTGCATTCGCACCTACACTTGTAAAGAGTTCACTTTTAATTAAGTTTATAATTCACATTCTTTTTTTATTAAGACTTAGAGATTTATTGCATAAAGGTAAATCTACATTAAAGATATTTATGATTCAATTCATAAGAAAGGTATTGTGTTTGGCCTTATATTAATCCACATTTCGCCAGCAGAAATCTGCCACCATCGGAGAAGCTATTGCATATTGCGGCCAAAAGTTATGATTAGTATAAGATTAATTTGCAAATATTCTCTGTTAATGGGTGAGTTTAAACCAGATTTTTGGTGTTTCCCTGAGTCAAGACACTTATACAGCTGTTTGAGTGAGTTGCCCCTCATGTTTGAACTGACCTATGGCCTGCATTGTTCTGGACCATCATAAATTCTGAACCAATGAAGAACTGTCTTAGTGTTATCTTTGTGTACATTTGTGATGATACCGGATTTAATGTAAACTTCTGTGCCACACAGATGGCCTACCTAGTACCTATCCAAGCTTCAAAATTACCCAGGCAATATCAAAAATAAAATAAACAGGTTTATTTAACAAAATGGTAGCACCAAACAGCAATAATAATATTTAAATAATAACCTGTAACAAATAACACTACAGTCTGGCACAGACAACATACAGGGTATAATGAAAACAACTCACCAATATCCTAGCCACTCTCAGGCACTGCTGTCTATACATCCAAGCTTCTCTCCTCTCTCCTTTGAGGTGACCAACAAGGCAGTGGTCCTGAGTCACTGTCACTCTGCTTTTGGTGGACACACAGCTCCCCAAGATCTGGAGAGGTAGATCAGGACAAGAGAGGTACTCCAGGTACCGATTGTCATTTCCTGTCAGGGGCAGAGATCTGGATCTCAATGCCAGCCTGATTAAGCTCTCACTGGGTAGATAATGCCTCCTTGTTGTCCTCTGAAGCTCTCTTTTAAAGCCAGAATTGATCTTCTCAGGAGTTTCAGGACCTGCCATATTGGTCCTTTTCTGTGTTACCTTTTCACAGGTAAACATACAAACAAAAGGATAGCAGACGACCCACTTTTGATATAATTAGGGATAGCTATTGTTCTATGGTTATATAGCAGAGTTTGTTTAAACGGGAGAGATCACAATGTAGTCCTCTGTAATTAAACAAAGAGCTATATCTGTGGACCTTTTCCCTATCTTAACACATGAGACCTCCTGGTGTGATTAACATTCATACAGGAATAGTGGAAATAATCCCTTTGCATAGACTGAAACAATTTACTAGTCTGCAGGTATACACAAGATAGAAAATACATGCTGCCATACATATTGCCACTTAATAAAACAATATATATAACTTTAAATATGGCTGACAAATATGGGGAGGCAGCGGGCTAGAAAAAGTATTTGTTTTTATAGTCCACAGTTTGTAAAAAACTAGGTCCAGACTGGTTGAGGTGATATTAAGGTGTAGTCTGGGATCAGCTTTGAAAAGTCCCGGTCTTTGTGGGACAAAACGCGTCAGCTGCTAATCATCGTTTGGCACATTGGTGCTTTATGTGGTTGATGAGTGAAAAAACATTCTTTCACCTTCATCTTTTTCCACTGTTTGGCGGAACTGATTATCAATACTTCATTGGTTTCTGAACTTTTTTGTATGCTTTGTTCGTTTAACGATTTGATGATTCATTGTTAGAGCTGCAGGGTATTGCCTGTTTTTTATTTTGGTTATTAAGTCCCACGGATTATTATAGTGGACTGTTAGCGCCATTGACGGTTCTCTAGGGAATCCAGTTTGAGGTGATATTAATGCCTCGTTTCATCACAACATTGTGATATCATCACTGTATTACTCACCACACAGAATTCGGGAACCAGTGCGCAAGCGTAATGTATCGGTTATACTTTCTTGTATATTGTTATACTTTGATATATGTTGCTATTAAATCTCTAATCCCATCAGACAATATTGGTGACGATAGAAAGGGCATTACAGTGTGGGGGCTCGTGAGATACGGATTTTGGTTTACTAACAAAGGGTGGGAGACGTGTCACAAACAGGTAAGAACGTAAATAGTTCTTTACCTTTTATCATCCAGTGTTGTTAAACCGAATATCTGCATTGTGTAATCTAAGGGGTGCTGGTGAGAATCTTTGAAGAAGAAAGAAAAATTGTTTATTTTTCATGTCAATTTGCGATTAGTATGTGGTTTGTATTCATATCATACGCATATATATTCCCTGTACTATATTACCACATTTTTAAATGGTTATATTGATAGATATTACTATTGTGTTTTATAGTGAAAGGAATTGTTAAAAACTCTGAGAAGATATTACCAACATTTGTGAAACTATTTTTATGTACAGAAAAGAAATGTGTATGTGAATTGTGAATTGTGTGATTGGGAAAGTAAAGAAATGTAAATAAAGTTAGTATAAGGTGAAAATAAAGGTAGTATACAGTGAAAATACAGGTAGTATACGGGGAGAAAAATGTAGGTAAACCTTGAAAACAGAGGTTTTCATTTTAATCCCTATTGTAATCGTAGAGCAGATAATTAGTACCTGTAAGCTGTGCGATCGGCTCACACGTATTGCATATGCAACCGTGATCGTGAATTGTCAATACTGTGATTTGCTACAAAGGCTGGTATTAAGTTCAATATTTATTGCTCTCAGTTCTTAAGTGCTCAGCATTAACTTCACTGAAAAGACGGGGAATTGTCTTATGATGCGAAGCATTGAGGATTCCATTTCCACACAGGCATTAAACATTGATATTTTCATTCTCCCAGTTGAAAGTGACAGTGTTAGAGTCCCCGCTGTGTATGCTTAACATCGCATGAATTGTTAAGTGGTAGCCAATTGAGAAAAAGTGAGTGGACGCAGTTTATAGAATTCATTCCTGGCCAATAAAAATCTCTAGCGCGGCTTTAGTGCAGTAAAGAGTTGAGGAGTCCATTTCTAAATGGGCGCTAAACAAACGTGTGAGATGACTGATGTAACTGAAGTTATTTATGGTCTGAAGCATGCGATAATCACTGCATTGGCCAGTCCCAGGTGAGGAATCGTTATAAAGGTTTGTGTTGGAGGCGTTATTCTAAGTAACAAAGTGGGAAGCTAGAATGTGGACATAGATAATATTAGGGTACAGGATATGGTAAGTATTCAACGGCATACTATGAAAATGACTGATGAATGTGTGAAACCTTTTCCAAAAGTTGATACTTCTGATCCAGAGGTACTGAGTAAGGTTAAAGATAACATTTCTTTGTCGTGAATCACTTAAATTGACAATTAAAGACACTGACTGGAATGGGAAATGTGCACAAGAGAACATGTGCAGCAGAAAACAAAGGGAAGTGAACGTTGGGCGCACTTCCAGCACCATTTGCGGACGTGAAACAAAGTATAACCGATAACAAAACTAATAAAAATAACAAATGTAACTTATATCTCATATTGAGTGGTATAAAAAGATAACGATTCAGAGGAAGATGATGAACCTAATTTTGAATCTGCCACAGCCCTGCAATTAATATACAGGAAGTGTCACATAGCTAAGAGAAGGGGGGAATGATCCTGCCCTCAGGGGCAGTGGCTGAAACCATTGAGCCTGTTGTAGAAATAAATAGACTGTAAAGAGCTTAGTACTCTGATCAATGGCCAAAACTGCCAAAATCTGATCACTCAACAGAGACACTGCCACCTTATGTGGATAATAACCAAAGTGCAGCCAGGGAATATAGTGAGTCTTGTAAATGTATTAACATTATTGAAGGTGATAGTAATAAGTTTGTTTTAATCTCTGTAATGGCTTATTTTCAGACATCACAGAGGGGGGAGTACTGTCCCACATATATTTACTACTAGTTAAAAAAGAAAACAGAGATATCCATTGTCCAGAGACAATGGTTCAAACTAATTGGCCCTGGGTGCACTAATACTTTAGAATAAAACCCAGTAAGAACAATATAACAGGGGATAGAATAAAATTGACAAGTAAGTGTCAAAAGACTAGAGATAGGGTAACATCTAGATATAACATTTGCTGCCATTGAATGGGTACATAAGTAAGCAGACAAAGGTTTGAAGTCTGGTTGAATAATGATAAGAACCAAAAGTAAAGGGGGAAAAAAAATTTAGTTTTATCTCGTACTAATTCATTCATATATATATATATATACATATATATATATATATATATATATATATATATAT